>NW_027473521.1:0-253282 GCF_050947335.1 Megachile rotundata | reverse complement strand
AATATGGCTAATAATATGACTTAGATTGATAATAATAAGAGTAGTGAGTATAGTAATTGTCGTTCTATCGATCATAGAAGCATAATATGGCTAATAATGTGAGTTAGATTGATAATAATAAGAGTAATGAGTATAGTAATTGTCGTTCTATCGATCATATGAGCATAATATGGCTAATAATATGAGTTAGATTGATAATTATAAGAGTAATAAGAATAGTAATTGTCGTTCTATTGATCATATCTGCATAATATGGTTAATAATATGACTTAGATTGATAATAGTGAGTGTAATCAGTATAGTAATTGTCGTTCTATCGATCATATCTGCATAATGTGGTTAATAATATGAGTTAGATTGATAATATTGAGTGTAATAAGTATAGTAATTGTCGTTCTGTCGATCATATAAGCATAATGTGGCGAATAATATGAGTTAGATGGATAATAATAAGAGTAGTGAGTATAGTAATTGTCGTTCTATCGATCATATAAGCATAATATGGCTAATAATATGAGTTAGATTGATAATAATAAGAGTAATGAGTATAGTAGTTGTAGTTCTATCGATTATATCTGCATAATATGGTTATTAGTATGAGTTAGATTGATAATAATAAGAGTAATAAGTATAGTAATTGTAGTTCTATCGATCATATAAGCATAATATGGCTAATAATATGAGTTAGATTGATAATAATAAGAGTAATGAGTATAGTAATTGTACTTCTATCGATTATATCTGCATAATATGGCTAATAATATGAGTTAGATTGATAATAATAAGAGTAATAAGTATAGTAATTGTCGTCCTATCGATCATATCTGCATAATTTGGTTAATAATATGAGTTAGATTGATAATAGTGAGTGTAATAAATATAGTAATTGTCGTTCTATCGATCATATAAGCATAATATGGCTAATAATATGAGTTAGATTGATAATAATAAGAGGAGTGAGTATAGTAATTGTCGTTCTATCGGTCATATATGCATAATATGGCTAATAATATGAGTTAGATTGATAATAATAAGAGAAATGAGTATAGTAATTGTCGTTCTATCGATCATATAAGCATAATATGGCTAATAATATGAGTTAGACTGATTATAGTGAGTGTAATCAGTATAGTAATTGTCGTTCTGTCGATCATATAAGCATAATATGGCTAATAGTATGAGTTAGATTGATAATAATAAGAGTAATAAGTAGAGTAATTGTCGTTCTCTCGATCATATAACCATAATATGGCTAATAATATGAGATAGATGGATAATAATAAGAGTAATAAGTATAGTAATTGTCGTCCTATCGATCATATCTGCATAATTTGGTTAATAATATGTGTTAGATTGATAATAGTGAGTGTAATAAATATAGTAATTGTAGTTCTATTGCTCATATAAGCATAATATGGCTAATAATATGAGTTAGATTGATAATAATAAGAGTAATAAGTATAGTAATTGTCGTTCTATCGATCATATAAGCATAATATGGCTAATAATATGAGTTACATTGATAATAATAAGAGGAGTGTGTATAGTAATTGTCGTCCTATCAATCATATAAGCATAATATGGCTAATAATATGAGTTAGATTGATAATAATAAGAGTAATAAATATAGTAATTGTCGTTCTATCGATCATATAAGCATAATATGGCTAATAATATGAGTTAGATTGATAATAATAAGAGGAGTGAGTATAGTAATTGTCGTCCTGTCGATCATATAAGCCTAATATGGCTAATAATATGAGTTAGATTGATAATAATAAGAGTAATGAGTATAGTAATTGTCGTTCTATCGGTCATATATGCATAATATGGCTAATAATATGAGTTAGATTGATAATAATAAGAGAAATGAGTATAGTAATTGTCGTTCTATCGATCATATAAGCATAATATGGCTAATAATATGAGTTAGACTGATAATAGTGAGTGTAATCAGTATAGTAATTGTCGTTCTGTCGATCATATAAGCATAATATGGCTAATAGTATGAGTTAGATTGATAATAATAAGAGTAATAAGTAGAGTAATTGTCGTTCTCTCGATCATATAACCATAATATGGCGAATAATATGAGATATATGGATAATAATAAGAGTAATAAGTATAGTAATTGTCGTCCTATTGATCATATCTGCATAATTTGGTTAATAATATGAGTTAGATTGATAATAGTGAGTGTAATAAATATAGTAATTGTAGTTCTATTGCTCATATAAGCATAATATGGCTAAAAATATGAGTTAGATTGATAATAATAAGAGTAATAAGTATAGTAATTGTCGTTCTATCGATCATATAAGCATAATATGGCTAATAATATGAGTTAGATTGATAATAATAAGAGGAGTGAGTATAGTAATTGACGTCCTATCAATCATATAAGCATAATATGGCTAATAATATGAGTTATATTGATAATAATAAGAGTAATGAGTATAGTAATTGTAGTTCTATCGCTAATATCTGCATAATATGGTTAATAATATGAGTTAGATTGATAATAATAAGAGTAATAAGTATAGTAATTGTCGTTCTATCGATCATATAAGCATAATATGGCTAATAATATGAGTTACATTGATAATAATAAGAGGAGTGAGTATAGTAATTGTCGTCATATCAATCATATAAGCATAATATGGCTAATAATATGAGTTAGATTGATAATAATAAGAGTAATAAGTATAGTAATTGTCGTCCTATCGATCATATAAGCATAATATGGCTAATAATATGAGTTAGATTGATAATAATAAGAGTAATGAGTATAGTAATTGTAGTTCTATCGCTAATATCTGCATAATATGGTTAATAATATGAGTTAGATTGATAATTATAAGCGTAATAAGTATAGTAAATGTAGTTCTATTGCTCATATAAGCATAATATGGCTAATAATATGAGTTAGATTGATAATAATAAGAGTAATAAGTATAGTAATTGTCGTTCTATCGATCATATAAGCATAATATGGCTAATAATATGAGTTAGATTGATAATAATAAGAGGAGTGAGTATAGTAATTGTCGTCCTATCGATCATATAAGCATAATATGGCTAATAATATGAGTTATATTGATAATAATAAGAGTAATGAGTATAGTAATTGTAGTTCTATCGCTCATATCTGCATAATATGGTTAGTAATATGAGTTAGATTGATAATTATAAGCGTAATAAGTATAGTAAATGTAGTTCTATCGATCATATAAGCATAATATGGCTAATAATATGAGTTAGATTGATAATAATAAGAGTAATGGGTATAGTAATTGTAGTTCTATCGATTATATCTGCATAATATGGCTAATAATATGAGTTAGATTGATAATAATAAGAGTAATAAGTATAGTAATTGTCGTCCTATCGATCATATCTGCATAATATGGTTAATAATATGAGTTGGATTGATAATAGTGAGTGTAATAAGTATAGTAATTGTAGTTCTATTGCTCATATAAGCATAATATGGCTAATAATATGAGTTAGATTGATAATAATAAGAGTAATAAGTATAGTAATTGCAGTTCCATTGCTCATATAAGCATAATTAGGTAAATACTATGAGTTAAATTGATAATAATAAGAGTAATGAGTATAGTAATTGTCGTTCTATCGGTCATATATGCATAATATGGCTAATAATATGAGTTAGATTGATAAAAATAAGAGAAATGAGTATAGTAATTGTCGTTCTATCGATCATATAAGCATAATATGGCTAATAATTTGAGATAGATGGATAATAATAAGAGTAATATGTATAGTAATCGTCGTCCTATCGATCATATCTGCATAATTTGGTTAATAATATGTGTTAGATTGATAATAGTGAGTGTAATAAATATAGTAATTGTAGTTCTATTGCTCATATAAGCATAATATGGCTAATAATATGAGTTAGATTGATAATAATAGGAGTAATAAGTATAGTAATTGTCGTTCTATCGATCATATAAGCATAATATGGCTAATAATATGAGTTAGATTGATAATAATAAGAGGAGTGAGTATAGTAATTGTCGTCCTATCGATCATGTAAGCATTATATGGCTAATAATATGAGTTAGATTGATAATAATAAGAGGAGTGAGTATAGTAATTGTCGTCCTATCGATCATATAAGCATAATATGGCTAATAATATGAGTTAGATTGATAATAATAAGAGTAATAAGTATAGTGATTGTCGTCCTATCGATCATATCTGCATAATTTGGTTAATAATATGAGTTAGATTGATAATAGTGAGTGTAATAAATATAGTAATTGTCGTTCTATCGATCATATAAGCATAATATGGCTAATAATATGAGTTAGATTGATAATAATAAGAGGAGTGAGTATAGTAATTGTCGTTCTATCGGTCATATATGCATAATATGGCTAATAATATGAGTTAGATTGATAATAATAAGAGAAATGAGTATAGTAATTGTCGTTCTATCGATCATATAAGCATAATATGGCTAATAATATGAGTTAGACTGATTATAGTGAGTGTAATCAGTATAGTAATTGTCGTTCTGTCGATCATATAAGCATAATATGGCTGATAGTATGAGTTAGATTGATAATAATAAGAGTAATAAGTAGAGTAATTGTCGTTCTCTCGATCATATAACCATAATATGGCTAATAATATGAGATAGATGGATAATAATAAGAGTAATAAGTATAGTAATTGTCGTCCTATCGATCATATCTGCATAATTTGGTTAATAATATGTGTTAGATTGATAATAGTGAGTGTAATAAATATAGTAATTGTAGTTCTATTGCTCATATAAGCATAATATGGCTAATAATATGAGTTAGATTGATAATAATAAGAGTAATAAGTATAGTAATTGTCGTTCTATCGATCATATAAGCATAATATGGCTAATAATATGAGTTACATTGATAATAATAAGAGGAGTGAGTATAGTAATTGTCGTCCTATCAATCATATAAGCATAATATGGCTAATAATATGAGTTAGATTGATAATAATAAGAGTAATAAGTATAGTAATTGTCGTTCTATCGATCATATAAGCATAATATGGCTAATAATATGAGTTAGATTGATAATAATAAGAGGAGTGAGTATAGTAATTGTCGTCCTATCGATCATATAAGCCTAATATGGCTAATAATATGAGTTAGATTGATAATAATAAGAGTAATGAGTATAGTAATTGTCGTTCTATCGGTCATATATGCATAATATGGCTAATAATATGAGTTAGATTGATAATAATAAGAGAAATGAGTATAGTAATTGTCGTTCTATCGATCATATAAGCATAATATGGCTAATAATATGAGTTAGATTGATAATAATAAGAGGAGTGAGTATAGTAATTGTCGTTCTATCGGTCATATATGCATAATATGGCTAATAATATGAGTTAGATTGATAATAATAAGAGAAATGAGTATAGTAATTGTCGTTCTATCGATCATATAAGCATAATATGGCTAATAATATGAGTTAGACTGATTATAGTGAGTGTAATCAGTATAGTAATTGTCGTTCTGTCGATCATATAAGCATAATATGGCTAATAGTATGAGTTAGATTGATAATAATAAGAGTAATAAGTAGAGTAATTGTCGTTCTCTCGATCATATAACCATAATATGGCTAATAATATGAGATAGATGGATAATAATAAGAGTAATAAGTATAGTAATTGTCGTCCTATCGATCATATCTGCATAATTTGGTTAATAATATGTGTTAGATTGATAATAGTGAGTGTAATAAATATAGTAATTGTAGTTCTATTGCTCATATAAGCATAATATGGCTAATAATATGAGTTAGATTGATAATAATAAGAGTAATAAGTATAGTAATTGTCGTTCTATCGATCATATAAGCATAATATGGCTAATAATATGAGTTACATTGATAATAATAAGAGGAGTGAGTATAGTAATTGTCGTCCTATCAATCATATAAGCATAATATGGCTAATAATATGAGTTAGATTGATAATAATAAGAGTAATAAGTATAGTAATTGTCGTTCTATCGATCATATAAGCATAATATGGCTAATAATATGAGTTAGATTGATAATAATAAGAGTAATGAGTATAGTAATTGTAGTTCTATCGATTATATCTGCATAATATGGCTAATAATATGAGTTATATTGATAATAATAAGAGTAATAAGTATAGTAATTGTCGTCCTATCGATCATATCTGCATAATATGGTTAATAATATGAGTTGGATTGATAATAGTGAGTGTAATAAGTATAGTAATTGTAGTTCTATTGCTCATATAAGCATAATATGGCTAATAATATGAGTTAGATTGATAATAATAAGAGTAATAAGTATAGTAATTGCAGTTCCATTGCTCATATAAGCATAATTAGGTTAATACTATGAGTTAAATTGATAATAATAAGAGTAATGAGTATAGTAATTGTCGTTCTATCGGTCATATATGCATAATATGGCTAATAATATGAGTTAGATTGATAAAAATAAGAGAAATGAGTATAGTAATTGTCGTTCTATCGATCATATAAGCATAATATGGCTAATAATTTGAGATAGATGGATAATAATAAGAGTAATATGTATAGTAATCGTCGTCCTATCGATCATATCTGCATAATTTGGTTAATAATATGTGTTAGATTGATAATAGTGAGTGTAATAAATATAGTAATTGTAGTTCTATTGCTCATATAAGCATAATATGGCTAATAATATGAGTTAGATTGATAATAATAGGAGTAATAAGTATAGTAATTGTCGTTCTATCGATCATATAAGCATAATATGGCTAATAATATGAGTTAGATTGATAATAATAAGAGGAGTGAGTATAGTAATTGTCGTCCTATCGATCATGTAAGCATTATATGGCTAATAATATGTGTTAGATTGATAATAATAAGAGGAGTGAGTATAGTAATTGTCGTCCTATCGATCATATAAGCATAATATGGCTAATAATATGAGTTAGATTGATAATAATAAGAGTAATAAGTATAGTGATTGTCGTCCTATCGATCATATCTGCATAATTTGGTTAATAATATGAGTTAGATTGATAATAGTGAGTGTAATAAATATAGTAATTGTCGTTCTATCGATCATATAAGCATAATATGGCTAATAATATGAGTTAGATTGATAATAATAAGAGGAGTGAGTATAGTAATTGTCGTTCTATCGGTCATATATGCATAATATGGCTAATAATATGAGTTAGATTGATAATAATAAGAGAAATGAGTATAGTAATTGTCGTTCTATCGATCATATAAGCATAATATGGCTAATAATATGAGTTAGACTGATTATAGTGAGTGTAATCAGTATAGTAATTGTCGTTCTGTCGATCATATAAGCATAATATGGCTAATAGTATGAGTTAGATTGATAATAATAAGAGTAATAAGTAGAGTAATTGTCGTTCTCTCGATCATATAACCATAATATGGCTAATAATATGAGATAGATGGATAATAATAAGAGTAATAAGTATAGTAATTGTCGTCCTATCGATCATATCTGCATAATTTGGTTAATAATATGTGTTAGATTGATAATAGTGAGTGTAATAAATATAGTAATTGTAGTTCTATTGCTCATATAAGCATAATATGGCTAATAATATGAGTTAGATTGATAATAATAAGAGTAATAAGTATAGTAATTGTCGTTCTATCGATCATATAAGCATAATATGGCTAATAATATGAGTTACATTGATAATAATAAGAGGAGTGAGTATAGTAATTGTCGTCCTATCAATCATATAAGCATAATATGGCTAATAATATGAGTTAGATTGATAATAATAAGAGTAATAAGTATAGTAATTGTCGTTCTATCGATCATATAAGCATAATATGGCTAATAATATGAGTTAGATTGATAATAATAAGAGGAGTGAGTATAGTAATTGTCGTCCTATCGATCATATAAGCCTAATATGGCTAATAATATGAGTTAGATTGATAATAATAAGAGTAATGAGTATAGTAATTGTCGTTCTATCGGTCATATATGCATAATATGGCTAATAATATGAGTTAGATTGATAATAATAAGAGAAATGAGTATAGTAATTGTCGTTCTATCGATCATATAAGCATAATATGGCTAATAATATGAGTTAGATTGATAATAATAAGAGGAGTGAGTATAGTAATTGTCGTCCTATCGATCATATAAGCATAATATGGCTAATAATATGAGTTAGATTGATAATAATAAGAGAAATGAGTATAGTAATTGTCGTTCTATCGATCATATAAGCATAATATGGCTAATAATATGAGTTAGATTGATAATAATAAGAGGAGTGAGTATAGTAATTGTCGTCCTATCGATCATATAAGCCTAATATGGCTAATAATATGAGTTAGATTGATAATAATAGGAGTAATAAGTATAGTAATTGTCGTTCTATCGATCATATAAGCATAATATGGCTAATAATATGAGTTAGATTGATAATAATAAGAGGAGTGAGTATAGTAATTGTCGTCCTATCGATCATGTAAGCATTATATGGCTAATAATATGAGTTAGATTGATAATAATAAGAGGAGTGAGTATAGTAATTGTCGTCCTATCGATCATATAAGCATAATATGGCTAATAATATGAGTTAGATTGATAATAATAAGAGAAATGAGTATAGTAATTGTCGTTCTATCGATCATATAAGCATAATATGGCTAATAATATGAGTTAGACTGATTATAGTGAGTGTAATCAGTATAGTAATTGTCGTTCTGTCGATCATATAAGCATAATATGGCTAATAGTATGAGTTAGATTGATAATAATAAGAGTAATAAGTAGAGTAATTGTCGTTCTCTCGATCATATAACCATAATATGGCTAATAATATGAGATAGATGGATAATAATAAGAGTAATAAGTATAGTAATTGTCGTCCTATCGATCATATCTGCATAATTTGGTTAATAATATGTGTTAGATTGATAATAGTGAGTGTAATAACTATAGTAATTGTAGTTCTATTGCTCATATAAGCATAATATGGCTAATAATATGAGTTAGATTGATAATAATAAGAGGAGTGAGTATAGTAATTGTCGTCCTATCGATCATATAAGCATAATATGGCTAATAATATGAGTTAGATTGATAATAATAAGAGTAATGAGTATAGTAATTGTAGTTCTATCGCTCATATCTGCATAATATGGTTAATAATATGAGTTAGATTGATAATTATAAGCGTAATAAGTATAGTAAATGTAGTTCTATCGATCATATAAGCATAATATGGCTAATAATATGAGTTAGATTGATAATAATAAGAGTAATGAGTATAGTAATTGTAGTTCTATCGATTATATCTGCATAATATGGCTAATAATATGAGTTAGATTGATAATAATAAGAGTAATAAGTATAGTAATTGTCGTTTTATCGATCATATCTGCATAATATGGTTAATAATATGAGTTGGATTGATAATAGTGAGTGTAATAAGTATAGTAATTGTAGTTCTATTGCTCATATAAGCATAATATGGCTAATAATATGAGTTAGATTGATAATAATAAGAGTAATAAGTATAGTAATTGCAGTTCTATTGCTCATATAAGCATAATTAGGTTAATACTATGAGTTAAATTGATAATAATAAGAGTAATGAGTATAGTAATTGTCGTTCTATCGGTCATATATGCATAATATGGCTAATAATATGAGTTAGATTGATAAAAATAAGAGAAATGAGTATAGTAATTGTCGTTCTATCGATCATATAAGCATAATATGGCTAATAATTTGAGATAGATGGATAATAATAAGAGTAATATGTATAGTAATCGTCGTCCTATCGATCATATCTGCATAATTTGGTTAATAATATGTGTTAGATTGATAATAGTGAGTGTAATAAATATAGTAATTGTAGTTCTATTGCTCATATAAGCATAATATGGCTAATAATATGAGTTAGATTGATAATAATAGGAGTAATAAGTATAGTAATTGTCGTTCTATCGATCATATAAGCATAATATGGCTAATAATATGACTTAGATTGATAATAATAAGAGTAGTGAGTATAGTAATTGTCGTTCTATCGATCATAGAAGCATAATATGGCTAATAATGTGAGTTAGATTGATAATAATAAGAGTAATGAGTATAGTAATTGTCGTTCTATCGATCATATGAGCATAATATGGCTAATAATATGAGTTAGATTGATAATTATAAGAGTAATAAGAATAGTAATTGTCGTTCTATTGATCATATCTGCATAATATGGTTAATAATATGACTTAGATTGATAATAGTGAGTGTAATCAGTATAGTAATTGTCGTTCTATCGATCATATCTGCATAATGTGGTTAATAATATGAGTTAGATTGATAATATTGAGTGTAATAAGTATAGTAATTGTCGTTCTGTCGATCATATAAGCATAATGTGGCGAATAATATGAGTTAGATGGATAATAATAAGAGTAGTGAGTATAGTAATTGTCGTTCTATCGATCATATAAGCATAATATGGCTAATAATATGAGTTAGATTGATAATAATAAGAGTAATGAGTATAGTAGTTGTAGTTCTATCGATTATATCTGCATAATATGGTTATTAGTATGAGTTAGATTGATAATAATAAGAGTAATAAGTATAGTAATTGTAGTTCTATCGATCATATAAGCATAATATGGCTAATAATATGAGTTAGATTAATAATAAGAAGAGTAATGAGTATAGTAATTGTACTTCTATCGATTATATCTGCATAATATGGCTAATAATATGAGTTAGATTGATAATAATAAGAGTAATAAGTATAGTAATTGTCGTCCTATCGATCATATCTGCATAATTTGGTTAATAATATGAGTTAGATTGATAATAGTGAGTGTAATAAATATAGTAATTGTCGTTCTATCGATCATATAAGCATAATATGGCTAATAATATGAGTTAGATTGATAATAATAAGAGGAGTGAGTATAGTAATTGTCGTTCTATCGGTCATATATGCATAATATGGCTAATAATATGAGTTAGATTGATAATAATAAGAGAAATGAGTATAGTAATTGTCGTTCTATCGATCATATAAGCATAATATGGCTAATAATATGAGTTAGACTGATTATAGTGAGTGTAATCAGTATAGTAATTGTCGTTCTGTCGATCATATAAGCATAATATGGCTAATAGTATGAGTTAGATTGATAATAATAAGAGTAATAAGTAGAGTAATTGTCGTTCTCTCGATCATATAACCATAATATGGCTAATAATATGAGATAGATGGATAATAATAAGAGTAATAAGTATAGTAATTGTCGTCCTATCGATCATATCTGCATAATTTGGTTAATAATATGTGTTAGATTGATAATAGTGAGTGTAATAAATATAGTAATTGTAGTTCTATTGCTCATATAAGCATAATATGGCTAATAATATGAGTTAGATTGATAATAATAAGAGTAATAAGTATAGTAATTGTCGTTCTATCGATCATATAAGCATAATATGGCTAATAATATGAGTTACATTGATAATAATAAGAGGAGTGTGTATAGTAATTGTCGTCCTATCAATCATATAAGCATAATATGGCTAATAATATGAGTTAGATTGATAATAATAAGAGTAATAAGTATAGTAATTGTCGTTCTATCGATCATATAAGCATAATATGGCTAATAATATGAGTTAGATTGATAATAATAAGAGGAGTGAGTATAGTAATTGTCGTCCTGTCGATCATATAAGCCTAATATGGCTAATAATATGAGTTAGATTGATAATAATAAGAGTAATGAGTATAGTAATTGTCGTTCTATCGGTCATATATGCATAATATGGCTAATAATATGAGTTAGATTGATAATAATAAGAGAAATGAGTATAGTAATTGTCGTTCTATCGATCATATAAGCATAATATGGCTAATAATATGAGTTAGACTGATAATAGTGAGTGTAATCAGTATAGTAATTGTCGTTCTGTCGATCATATAAGCATAATATGGCTAATAGTATGAGTTAGATTGATAATAATAAGAGTAATAAGTAGAGTAATTGTCGTTCTCTCGATCATATAACCATAATATGGCGAATAATATGAGATATATGGATAATAATAAGAGTAATAAGTATAGTAATTGTCGTCCTATTGATCATATCTGCATAATTTGGTTAATAATATGAGTTAGATTGATAATAGTGAGTGTAATAAATATAGTAATTGTAGTTCTATTGCTCATATAAGCATAATATGGCTAAAAATATGAGTTAGATTGATAATAATAAGAGTAATAAGTATAGTAATTGTCGTTCTATCGATCATATAAGCATAATATGGCTAATAATATGAGTTAGATTGATAATAATAAGAGGAGTGAGTATAGTAATTGTCGTCCTATCAATCATATAAGCATAATATGGCTAATAATATGAGTTATATTGATAATAATAAGAGTAATGAGTATAGTAATTGTAGTTCTATCGCTAATATCTGCATAATATGGTTAATAATATGAGTTAGATTGATAATAATAAGAGTAATAAGTATAGTAATTGTCGTTCTATCGATCATATAAGCATAATATGGCTAATAATATGAGTTACATTGATAATAATAAGAGGAGTGAGTATAGTAATTGTCGTCATATCAATCATATAAGCATAATATGGCTAATAATATGAGTTAGATTGATAATAATAAGAGTAATAAGTATAGTAATTGTCGTCCTATCGATCATATAAGCATAATATGGCTAATAATATGAGTTAGATTGATAATAATAAGAGTAATGAGTATAGTAATTGTAGTTCTATCGCTAATATCTGCATAATATGGTTAATAATATGAGTTAGATTGATAATTATAAGCGTAATAAGTATAGTAAATGTAGTTCTATTGCTCATATAAGCATAATATGGCTAATAATATGAGTTAGATTGATAATAATAAGAGTAATAAGTATAGTAATTGTCGTTCTATCGATCATATAAGCATAATATGGCTAATAATATGAGTTAGATTGATAATAATAAGAGGAGTGAGTATAGTAATTGTCGTCCTATCGATCATATAAGCATAATATGGCTAATAATATGAGTTATATTGATAATAATAAGAGTAATGAGTATAGTAATTGTAGTTCTATCGCTCATATCTGCATAATATGGTTAATAATATGAGTTAGATTGATAATTATAAGCGTAATAAGTATAGTAAATGTAGTTCTATCGATCATATAAGCATAATATGGCTAATAATATGAGTTAGATTGATAATAATAAGAGTAATGGGTATAGTAATTGTAGTTCTATCGATTATATCTGCATAATATGGCTAATAATATGAGTTAGATTGATAATAATAAGAGTAATAAGTATAGTAATTGTCGTCCTATCGATCATATCTGCATAATATGGTTAATAATATGAGTTGGATTGATAATAGTGAGTGTAATAAGTATAGTAATTGTAGTTCTATTGCTCATATAAGCATAATATGGCTAATAATATGAGTTAGATTGATAATAATAAGAGTAATAAGTATAGTAATTGCAGTTCCATTGCTCATATAAGCATAATTAGGTAAATACTATGAGTTAAATTGATAATAATAAGAGTAATGAGTATAGTAATTGTCGTTCTATCGGTCATATATGCATAATATGGCTAATAATATGAGTTAGATTGATAAAAATAAGAGAAATGAGTATAGTAATTGTCGTTCTATCGATCATATAAGCATAATATGGCTAATAATTTGAGATAGATGGATAATAATAAGAGTAATATGTATAGTAATCGTCGTCCTATCGATCATATCTGCATAATTTGGTTAATAATATGTGTTAGATTGATAATAGTGAGTGTAATAAATATAGTAATTGTAGTTCTATTGCTCATATAAGCATAATATGGCTAATAATATGAGTTAGATTGATAATAATAGGAGTAATAAGTATAGTAATTGTCGTTCTATCGATCATATAAGCATAATATGGCTAATAATATGAGTTAGATTGATAATAATAAGAGGAGTGAGTATAGTAATTGTCGTCCTATCGATCATGTAAGCATTATATGGCTAATAATATGAGTTAGATTGATAATAATAAGAGGAGTGAGTATAGTAATTGTCGTCCTATCGATCATATAAGCATAATATGGCTAATAATATGAGTTAGATTGATAATAATAAGAGTAATAAGTATAGTGATTGTCGTCCTATCGATCATATCTGCATAATTTGGTTAATAATATGAGTTAGATTGATAATAGTGAGTGTAATAAATATAGTAATTGTCGTTCTATCGATCATATAAGCATAATATGGCTAATAATATGAGTTAGATTGATAATAATAAGAGGAGTGAGTATAGTAATTGTCGTTCTATCGGTCATATATGCATAATATGGCTAATAATATGAGTTAGATTGATAATAATAAGAGAAATGAGTATAGTAATTGTCGTTCTATCGATCATATAAGCATAATATGGCTAATAATATGAGTTAGACTGATTATAGTGAGTGTAATCAGTATAGTAATTGTCGTTCTGTCGATCATATAAGCATAATATGGCTGATAGTATGAGTTAGATTGATAATAATAAGAGTAATAAGTAGAGTAATTGTCGTTCTCTCGATCATATAACCATAATATGGCTAATAATATGAGATAGATGGATAATAATAAGAGTAATAAGTATAGTAATTGTCGTCCTATCGATCATATCTGCATAATTTGGTTAATAATATGTGTTAGATTGATAATAGTGAGTGTAATAAATATAGTAATTGTAGTTCTATTGCTCATATAAGCATAATATGGCTAATAATATGAGTTAGATTGATAATAATAAGAGTAATAAGTATAGTAATTGTCGTTCTATCGATCATATAAGCATAATATGGCTAATAATATGAGTTACATTGATAATAATAAGAGGAGTGAGTATAGTAATTGTCGTCCTATCAATCATATAAGCATAATATGGCTAATAATATGAGTTAGATTGATAATACTAAGAGTAATAAGTATAGTAATTGTCGTTCTATCGATCATATAAGCATAATATGGCTAATAATATGAGTTAGATTGATAATAATAAGAGGAGTGAGTATAGTAATTGTCGTCCTATCGATCATATAAGCCTAATATGGCTAATAATATGAGTTAGATTGATAATAATAAGAGTAATGAGTATAGTAATTGTCGTTCTATCGGTCATATATGCATAATATGGCTAATAATATGAGTTAGATTGATAATAATAAGAGAAATGAGTATAGTAATTGTCGTTCTATCGATCATATAAGCATAATATGGCTAATAATATGAGTTAGATTGATAATAATAAGAGGAGTGAGTATAGTAATTGTCGTTCTATCGGTCATATATGCATAATATGGCTAATAATATGAGTTAGATTGATAATAATAAGAGAAATGAGTATAGTAATTGTCGTTCTATCGATCATATAAGCATAATATGGCTAATAATATGAGTTAGACTGATTATAGTGAGTGTAATCAGTATAGTAATTGTCGTTCTGTCGATCATATAAGCATAATATGGCTAATAGTATGAGTTAGATTGATAATAATAAGAGTAATAAGTAGAGTAATTGTCGTTCTCTCGATCATATAACCATAATATGGCTAATAATATGAGATAGATGGATAATAATAAGAGTAATAAGTATAGTAATTGTCGTCCTATCGATCATATCTGCATAATTTGGTTAATAATATGTGTTAGATTGATAATAGTGAGTGTAATAAATATAGTAATTGTAGTTCTATTGCTCATATAAGCATAATATGGCTAATAATATGAGTTAGATTGATAATAATAAGAGTAATAAGTATAGTAATTGTCGTTCTATCGATCATATAAGCATAATATGGCTAATAATATGAGTTACATTGATAATAATAAGAGGAGTGAGTATAGTAATTGTCGTCCTATCAATCATATAAGCATAATATGGCTAATAATATGAGTTAGATTGATAATAATAAGAGTAATAAGTATAGTAATTGTCGTTCTATCGATCATATAAGCATAATATGGCTAATAATATGAGTTAGATTGATAATAATAAGAGTAATGAGTATAGTAATTGTAGTTCTATCGATTATATCTGCATAATATGGCTAATAATATGAGTTATATTGATAATAATAAGAGTAATAAGTATAGTAATTGTCGTCCTATCGATCATATCTGCATAATATGGTTAATAATATGAGTTGGATTGATAATAGTGAGTGTAATAAGTATAGTAATTGTAGTTCTATTGCTCATATAAGCATAATATGGCTAATAATATGAGTTAGATTGATAATAATAAGAGTAATAAGTATAGTAATTGCAGTTCCATTGCTCATATAAGCATAATTAGGTTAATACTATGAGTTAAATTGATAATAATAAGAGTAATGAGTATAGTAATTGTCGTTCTATCGGTCATATATGCATAATATAGCTAATAATATGAGTTAGATTGATAAAAATAAGAGAAATGAGTATAGTAATTGTCGTTCTATCGATCATATAAGCATAATATGGCTAATAATTTGAGATAGATGGATAATAATAAGAGTAATATGTATAGTAATCGTCGTCCTATCGATCATATCTGCATAATTTGGTTAATAATATGTGTTAGATTGATAATAGTGAGTGTAATAAATATAGTAATTGTAGTTCTATTGCTCATATAAGCATAATATGGCTAATAATATGAGTTAGATTGATAATAATAGGAGTAATAAGTATAGTAATTGTCGTTCTATCGATCATATAAGCATAATATGGCTAATAATATGAGTTAGATTGATAATAATAAGAGGAGTGAGTATAGTAATTGTCGTCCTATCGATCATGTAAGCATTATATGGCTAATAATATGTGTTAGATTGATAATAATAAGAGGAGTGAGTATAGTAATTGTCGTCCTATCGATCATATAAGCATAATATGGCTAATAATATGAGTTAGATTGATAATAATAAGAGTAATAAGTATAGTGATTGTCGTCCTATCGATCATATCTGCATAATTTGGTTAATAATATGAGTTAGATCGATAATAGTGAGTGTAATAAATATAGTAATTGTCGTTCTATCGATCATATAAGCATAATATGGCTAATAATATGAGTTAGATTGATAATAATAAGAGGAGTGAGTATAGTAATTGTCGTTCTATCGGTCATATATGCATAATATGGCTAATAATATGAGTTAGATTGATAATAATAAGAGAAATGAGTATAGTAATTGTCGTTCTATCGATCATATAAGCATAATATGGCTAATAATATGAGTTAGACTGATTATAGTGAGTGTAATCAGTATAGTAATTGTCGTTCTGTCGATCATATAAGCATAATATGGCTAATAGTATGAGTTAGATTGATAATAATAAGAGTAATAAGTAGAGTAATTGTCGTTCTCTCGATCATATAACCATAATATGGCTAATAATATGAGATAGATGGATAATAATAAGAGTAATAAGTATAGTAATTGTCGTCCTATCGATCATATCTGCATAATTTGGTTAATAATATGTGTTAGATTGATAATAGTGAGTGTAATAAATATAGTAATTGTAGTTCTATTGCTCATATAAGCATAATATGGCTAATAATATGAGTTAGATTGATAATAATAAGAGTAATAAGTATAGTAATTGTCGTTCTATCGATCATATAAGCATAATATGGCTAATAATATGAGTTAGATTGATAATAATAAGAGGAGTGAGTATAGTAATTGTCGTCCTATCGATCATATAAGCCTAATATGGCTAATAATATGAGTTAGATTGATAATAATAAGAGTAATGAGTATAGTAATTGTCGTTCTATCGGTCATATATGCATAATATGGCTAATAATATGAGTTAGATTGATAATAATAAGAGAAATGAGTATAGTAATTGTCGTTCTATCGATCATATAAGCATAATATGGCTAATAATATGAGTTAGATTGATAATAATAAGAGGAGTGAGTATAGTAATTGTCGTTCTATCGGTCATATATGCATAATATGGCTAATAATATGAGTTAGATTGATAATAATAAGAGAAATGAGTATAGTAATTGTCGTTCTATCGATCATATAAGCATAATATGGCTAATAATATGAGTTAGACTGATTATAGTGAGTGTAATCAGTATAGTAATTGTCGTTCTGTCGATCATATAAGCATAATATGGCTAATAGTATGAGTTAGATTGATAATAATAAGAGTAATAAGTAGAGTAATTGTCGTTCTCTCGATCATATAACCATAATATGGCTAATAATATGAGATAGATGGATAATAATAAGAGTAATAAGTATAGTAATTGTCGTCCTATCGATCATATCTGCATAATTTGGTTAATAATATGTGTTAGATTGATAATAGTGAGTGTAATAAATATAGTAATTGTAGTTCTATTGCTCATATAAGCATAATATGGCTAATAATATGAGTTAGATTGATAATAATAAGAGTAATAAGTATAGTAATTGTCGTTCTATCGATCATATAAGCATAATATGGCTAATAATATGAGTTACATTGATAATAATAAGAGGAGTGAGTATAGTAATTGTCGTCCTATCAATCATATAAGCATAATATGGCTAATACTATGAGTTAGATTGATAATAATAAGAGTAATAAGTATAGTAATTGTCGTTCTATCGATCATATAAGCATAATATGGCTAATAATATGAGTTAGATTGATAATAATAAGAGTAATGAGTATAGTAATTGTAGTTCTATCGATTATATCTGCATAATATGGCTAATAATATGAGTTATATTGATAATAATAAGAGTAATAAGTATAGTAATTGTCGTCCTATCGATCATATCTGCATAATATGGTTAATAATATGAGTTGGATTGATAATAGTGAGTGTAATAAGTATAGTAATTGTAGTTCTATTGCTCATATAAGCATAATATGGCTAATAATATGAGTTAGATTGATAATAATAAGAGTAATAAGTATAGTAATTGCAGTTCCATTGCTCATATAAGCATAATTAGGTTAATACTATGAGTTAAATTGATAATAATAAGAGTAATGAGTATAGTAATTGTCGTTCTATCGGTCATATATGCATAATATGGCTAATAATATGAGTTAGATTGATAAAAATAAGAGAAATGAGTATAGTAATTGTCGTTCTATCGATCATATAAGCATAATATGGCTAATAATTTGAGATAGATGGATAATAATAAGAGTAATATGTATAGTAATCGTCGTCCTATCGATCATATCTGCATAATTTGGTTAATAATATGTGTTAGATTGATAATAGTGAGTGTAATAAATATAGTAATTGTAGTTCTATTGCTCATATAAGCATAATATGGCTAATAATATGAGTTAGATTGATAATAATAGGAGTAATAAGTATAGTAATTGTCGTTCTATCGATCATATAAGCATAATATGGCTAATAATATGAGTTAGATTGATAATAATAAGAGGAGTGAGTATAGTAATTGTCGTCCTATCGATCATGTAAGCATTATATGGCTAATAATATGTGTTAGATTGATAATAATAAGAGGAGTGAGTATAGTAATTGTCGTCCTATCGATCATATAAGCATAATATGGCTAATAATATGAGTTAGATTGATAATAATAAGAGTAATAAGTATAGTGATTGTCGTCCTATCGATCATATCTGCATAATTTGGTTAATAATATGAGTTAGATTCATAATAGTGAGTGTAATAAATATAGTAATTGTCGTTCTATCGATCATATAAGCATAATATGGCTAATAATATGAGTTAGATTGATAATAATAAGAGGAGTGAGTATAGTAATTGTCGTTCTATCGGTCATATATGCATAATATGGCTAATAATATGAGTTAGATTGATAATAATAAGAGAAATGAGTATAGTAATTGTCGTTCTATCGATCATATAAGCATAATATGGCTAATAATATGAGTTAGACTGATTATAGTGAGTGTAATCAGTATAGTAATTGTCGTTCTGTCGATCATATAAGCATAATATGGCTAATAGTATGAGTTAGATTGATAATAATAAGAGTAATAAGTAGAGTAATTGTCGTTCTCTCGATCATATAACCATAATATGGCTAATAATATGAGATAGATGGATAATAATAAGAGTAATAAGTATAGTAATTGTCGTCCTATCGATCATATCTGCATAATTTGGTTAATAATATGTGTTAGATTGATAATAGTGAGTGTAATAAATATAGTAATTGTAGTTCTATTGCTCATATAAGCATAATATGGCTAATAATATGAGTTAGATTGATAATAATAAGAGTAATAAGTATAGTAATTGTCGTTCTATCGATCATATAAGCATAATATGGCTAATAATATGAGTTACATTGATAATAATAAGAGGAGTGAGTATAGTAATTGTCGTCCTCTCAATCATATAAGCATAATATGGCTAATAATATGAGTTAGATTGATAATAATAAGAGTAATAAGTATAGTAATTGTCGTTCTATCGATCATATAAGCATAATATGGCTAATAATATGAGTTAGATTGATAATAATAAGAGGAGTGAGTATAGTAATTGTCGTCCTATCGATCATATAAGCCTAATATGGCTAATAATATGAGTTAGATTGATAATAATAAGAGTAATGAGTATAGTAATTGTCGTTCTATCGGTCATATATGCATAATATGGCTAATAATATGAGTTAGATTGATAATAATAAGAGAAATGAGTATAGTAATTGTCGTTCTATCGATCATATAAGCATAATATGGCTAATAATATGAGTTAGATTGATAATAATAAGAGGAGTGAGTATAGTAATTGTCGTTCTATCGGTCATATATGCATAATATGGCTAATAATATGAGTTAGATTGATAATAATAAGAGAAATGAGTATAGTAATTGTCGTTCTATCGATCATATAAGCATAATATGGCTAATAATATGAGTTAGACTGATTATAGTGAGTGTAATCAGTATAGTAATTGTCGTTCTGTCGATCATATAAGCATAATATGGCTAATAGTATGAGTTAGATTGATAATAATAAGAGTAATAAGTAGAGTAATTGTCGTTCTCTCGATCATATAACCATAATATGGCTAATAATATGAGATAGATGGATAATAATAAGAGTAATAAGTATAGTAATTGTCGTCCTATCGATCATATCTGCATAATTTGGTTAATAATATGTGTTAGATTGATAATAGTGAGTGTAATAAATATAGTAATTGTAGTTCTATTGCTCATATAAGCATAATATGGCTAATAATATGAGTTAGATTGATAATAATAAGAGTAATAAGTATAGTAATTGTCGTTCTATCGATCATATAAGCATAATATGGCTAATAATATGAGTTACATTGATAATAATAAGAGGAGTGAGTATAGTAATTGTCGTCCTATCAATCATATAAGCATAATATGGCTAATAATATGAGTTAGATTGATAATAATAAGAGTAATAAGTATAGTAATTGTCGTTCTATCGATCATATAAGCATAATATGGCTAATAATATGAGTTAGATTGATAATAATAAGAGGAGTGAGTATAGTAATTGTCGTCCTATCGATCATATAAGCCTAATATGGCTAATAATATGAGTTAGATTGATAATAATAAGAGTAATGAGTATAGTAATTGTCGTTCTATCGGTCATATATGCATAATATGGCTAATAATATGAGTTAGATTGATAATAATAAGAGAAATGAGTATAGTAATTGTCGTTCTATCGATCATATAAGCATAATATGGCTAATAATATGAGTTAGACTGATAATAGTGAGTGTAATCAGTATAGTAATTGTCGTTCTGTCGATCATATAAGCATAATATGGCTAATAGTATGAGTTAGATTGATAATAATAAGAGTAATAAGTAGAGTAATTGTCGTTCTCTCGATCATATAACCATAATATGGCGAATAATATGAGATAGATGGATAATAATAAGAGTAATAAGTATAGTAATTGTCGTCCTATCGATCATATCTGCATAATTTGGTTAATAATATGAGTTAGATTGATAATAGTGAGTGTAATAAATATAGTAATCGTAGTTCTATTGCTCATATAAGCATAATATGGCTAAAAATATGAGTTAGATTGATAATAATAAGAGTAATAAGTATAGTAATTGTCGTTCTATCGATCATATAAGCATAATATGGCTAATAATATGAGTTAGATTGATAATAATAAGAGGAGTGAGTATAGTAATTGTCGTCCTATCGATCATATAAGCATAATATGGCTAATAATATGAGTTAGATTGATAATAATAAGAGTAATGAGTATAGTAATTGTAGTTCTATCGCTAATATCTGCATAATATGGTTAATAATATGAGTTAGATTGATAATTATAAGCGTAATAAGTATAGTAAATGTAGTTCTATTGCTCATATAAGCATAATATGGCTAATAATATGAGTTAGATTGATAATAATAAGAGTAATAAGTATAGTAATTGTCGTTCTATCGATCATATAAGCATAATATGGCTAATAATATGAGTTAGATTGATAATAATAAGAGGAGTGAGTATAGTAATTGTCGTCCTATCGATCATATAAGCATAATATGGCTAATAATATGAGTTAGATTGATAATAATAAGAGTAATGAGTATAGTAATTGTAGTTCTATCGCTCATATCTACATAATATGGTTAATAATATGAGTTAGATTGATAATTATAAGCGTAATAAGTATAGTAAATGTAGTTCTATCGATCATATAAGCATAATATGGCTAATAATATGAGTTAGATTGATAATAATAAGAGTAATGAGTATAGTAATTGTAGTTCTATCGATTATATCTGCATGATATGGCTAATAATATGAGTTAGATTGATAATAATAAGAGTAATAAGTATAGTAATTGTCGTCCTATCGATCATATCTGCATAATATGGTTAATAATATGAGTTGGATTGATAATAGTGAGTGTAATAAGTATAGTAATTGTAGTTCTATTGCTCATATAAGCATAATATGGCTAATAATATGAGTTAGATTGATAATAATAAGAGTAATAAGTATAGTAATTGCAGTTCCATTGCTCATATAAGCATAATTAGGTTAATACTATGAGTTAAATTGATAATAATAAGAGTAATGAGTATAGTAATTGTCGTTCTATCGGTCATATATGCATAATATGGCTAATAATATGAGTTAGATTGATAAAAATAAGAGAAATGAGTATAGTAATTGTCGTTCTATCGATCATATAAGCATAATATGGCTAATAATTTGAGATAGATGGATAATAATAAGAGTAATATGTATAGTAATCGTCGTCCTATCGATCATATCTGCATAATTTGGTTAATAATATGTGTTAGATTGATAATAGTGAGTGTAATAAATATAGTAATTGTAGTTCTATTGCTCATATAAGCATAATATGGCTAATAATATGAGTTAGATTGATAATAATAGGAGTAATAAGTATAGTAATTGTCGTTCTATCGATCATATAAGCATAATATGGCTAATAATATGAGTTAGATTGATAATAATAAGAGGAGTGAGTATAGTAATTGTCGTCCTATCGATCATGTAAGCATTATATGGCTAATAATATGAGTTAGATTGATAATAATAAGAGGAGTGAGTATAGTAATTGTCGTCCTATCGATCATATAAGCATAATATGGCTAATAATATGAGTTAGATTGATAATAATAAGAGTAATAAGTATAGTGATTGTCGTCCTATCGATCATATCTGCATAATTTGGTTAATAATATGAGTTAGATTGATAATAGTGAGTGTAATAAATATAGTAATTGTCGTTCTATCGATCATATAAGCATAATATGGCTAATAATATGAGTTAGATTGATAATAATAAGAGTAATAAGTATAGTAATTGCAGTTCTATTGCTCATATAAGCATAATTAGGTTAATACTATGAGTTAAATTGATAATAATAAGAGTAATGAGTATAGTAATTGTCGTTCTATCGGTCATATATGCATAATATGGCTAATAATATGAGTTAGATTGATAAAAATAAGAGAAATGAGTATAGTAATTGTCGTTCTATCGATCATATAAGCATAATATGGCTAATAATATGAGTTAGATTGATAATAATAAGAGTAATGAGTATAGTAGTTGTCGTTCTATCGGTCATATATGCATAATATGGCTAATAATATGAGTTAGATTGATAATAATAAGAGAAATGAGTATAGTAATTGCCGTTCTATCGATCATATAAGCATAATATGGCTAATAATTTGAGATAGATGGATAATAATAAGGGTAATAAGTATAGTAATTGTCGTCCTATCGATCATATCTGCATAATATGGTTATTAATATGAGTTAGATTGATAATAGTGAGTGTAATAAGTATAGTAATTGTAGTTCTATTGCTCATATAAGCATAATATGGTTAATAATATGCGTTAGATTGATAATAATAAGAGTAATGAATATAGTAATTGCCGTTCTATCGATCATATAAGCATAATATGGCTAATAATATGAGTTAGATTGATAATAACAAGAGTAAAAAGTATAGTAGTTGTCGTTCTATCGATCATATAAGCATAATATGGCTAATAATATGAGGTAGATTGATAATAATAAGAGTAATAAGTATAGTAATTGTCGTCCTATCTATCATATTTGCATAATATGGTTAATAATATGAGTTAGATTGATAATAGTGAGTGTAATAAGTATAGTAATTGTAGTTCTATTGCTCATATAAGCATAATATGGCTAATAATATGAGTTAGATTGATAATAATAAGAGTAATAAGTATAGTAATTGTCGTTCTATCGATCATATAAGCATAATATGGCTAATAATATGAGTTAGATTGATAATAATAAGAGTAGTGAGTATAGTAATTGTCGTTCTATCGATCATATAAGCATAATATGGCTAATAATGTGAGTTAGATTGATAATAATAAGAGTAATGAGTATAGTAATTGTCGCTCTATCGATCATATAAGCATAATATGGCTAATAATATGAGTTAGATTGATAATAATAAGAGGAGTGAGTATAGTAATTGTCGTTCTATCGGTCATATATGCATAATATGGCTAATAATATGAGTTAGATTGATAATAATAAGAGTAGTGAGTATAGTAATTGTCGTTCTATCGATCATATAAGCATAATATGGCTAATAATATGAGTTAGATTGATAATAATAAGAGTAATAAGTATAGTAATTGTCGTTCTATCGATCATATAAGCATAATATGGCTAATAATATGAGTTACATTGATAATAATAAGAGGAGTGAGTATAGTAATTGTCGTCCTCTCAATCATATAAGCATAATATGGCTAATAATATGAGTTAGATTGATAATAATAAGAGTAATAAGTATAGTAATTGTCGTTCTATCGATCATATAAGCATAATATGGCTAATAATATGAGTTAGATTGATAATAATAAGAGGAGTGAGTATAGTAATTGTCGTCCTATCGATCATATAAGCCTAATATGGCTAATAATATGAGTTAGATTGATAATAATAAGAGTAATGAGTATAGTAATTGTCGTTCTATCGGTCATATATGCATAATATGGCTAATAATATGAGTTAGATTGATAATAATAAGAGAAATGAGTATAGTAATTGTCGTTCTATCGATCATATAAGCATAATATGGCTAATAATATGAGTTAGATTGATAATAATAAGAGGAGTGAGTATAGTAATTGTCGTTCTATCGGTCATATATGCATAATATGGCTAATAATATGAGTTAGATTGATAATAATAAGAGAAATGAGTATAGTAATTGTCGTTCTATCGATCATATAAGCATAATATGGCTAATAATATGAGTTAGACTGATTATAGTGAGTGTAATCAGTATAGTAATTGTCGTTCTGTCGATCATATAAGCATAATATGGCTAATAGTATGAGTTAGATTGATAATAATAAGAGTAATAAGTAGAGTAATTGTCGTTCTCTCGATCATATAACCATAATATGGCTAATAATATGAGATAGATGGATAATAATAAGAGTAATAAGTATAGTAATTGTCGTCCTATCGATCATATCTGCATAATTTGGTTAATAATATGTGTTAGATTGATAATAGTGAGTGTAATAAATATAGTAATTGTAGTTCTATTGCTCATATAAGCATAATATGGCTAATAATATGAGTTAGATTGATAATAATAAGAGTAATAAGTATAGTAATTGTCGTTCTATCGATCATATAAGCATAATATGGCTAATAATATGAGTTACATTGATAATAATAAGAGGAGTGAGTATAGTAATTGTCGTCCTATCAATCATATAAGCATAATATGGCTAATAATATGAGTTAGATTGATAATAATAAGAGTAATAAGTATAGTAATTGTCGTTCTATCGATCATATAAGCATAATATGGCTAATAATATGAGTTAGATTGATAATAATAAGAGGAGTGAGTATAGTAATTGTCGTCCTATCGATCATATAAGCCTAATATGGCTAATAATATGAGTTAGATTGATAATAATAAGAGTAATGAGTATAGTAATTGTCGTTCTATCGGTCATATATGCATAATATGGCTAATAATATGAGTTAGATTGATAATAATAAGAGAAATGAGTATAGTAATTGTCGTTCTATCGATCATATAAGCATAATATGGCTAATAATATGAGTTAGACTGATAATAGTGAGTGTAATCAGTATAGTAATTGTCGTTCTGTCGATCATATAAGCATAATATGGCTAATAGTATGAGTTAGATTGATAATAATAAGAGTAATAAGTAGAGTAATTGTCGTTCTCTCGATCATATAACCATAATATGGCGAATAATATGAGATAGATGGATAATAATAAGAGTAATAAGTATAGTAATTGTCGTCCTATCGATCATATCTGCATAATTTGGTTAATAATATGAGTTAGATTGATAATAGTGAGTGTAATAAATATAGTAATCGTAGTTCTATTGCTCATATAAGCATAATATGGCTAAAAATATGAGTTAGATTGATAATAATAAGAGTAATAAGTATAGTAATTGTCGTTCTATCGATCATATAAGCATAATATGGCTAATAATATGAGTTAGATTGATAATAATAAGAGGAGTGAGTATAGTAATTGTCGTCCTATCGATCATATAAGCATAATATGGCTAATAATATGAGTTAGATTGATAATAATAAGAGTAATGAGTATAGTAATTGTAGTTCTATCGCTAATATCTGCATAATATGGTTAATAATATGAGTTAGATTGATAATTATAAGCGTAATAAGTATAGTAAATGTAGTTCTATTGCTCATATAAGCATAATATGGCTAATAATATGAGTTAGATTGATAATAATAAGAGTAATAAGTATAGTAATTGTCGTTCTATCGATCATATAAGCATAATATGGCTAATAATATGAGTTAGATTGATAATAATAAGAGGAGTGAGTATAGTAATTGTCGTCCTATCGATCATATAAGCATAATATGGCTAATAATATGAGTTAGATTGATAATAATAAGAGTAATGAGTATAGTAATTGTAGTTCTATCGCTCATATCTACATAATATGGTTAATAATATGAGTTAGATTGATAATTATAAGCGTAATAAGTATAGTAAATGTAGTTCTATCGATCATATAAGCATAATATGGCTAATAATATGAGTTAGATTGATAATAATAAGAGTAATGAGTATAGTAATTGTAGTTCTATCGATTATATCTGCATGATATGGCTAATAATATGAGTTAGATTGATAATAATAAGAGTAATAAGTATAGTAATTGTCGTCCTATCGATCATATCTGCATAATATGGTTAATAATATGAGTTGGATTGATAATAGTGAGTGTAATAAGTATAGTAATTGTAGTTCTATTGCTCATATAAGCATAATATGGCTAATAATATGAGTTAGATTGATAATAATAAGAGTAATAAGTATAGTAATTGCAGTTCCATTGCTCATATAAGCATAATTAGGTTAATACTATGAGTTAAATTGATAATAATAAGAGTAATGAGTATAGTAATTGTCGTTCTATCGGTCATATATGCATAATATGGCTAATAATATGAGTTAGATTGATAAAAATAAGAGAAATGAGTATAGTAATTGTCGTTCTATCGATCATATAAGCATAATATGGCTAATAATTTGAGGTAGATGGATAATAATAAGAGTAATATGTATAGTAATCGTCGTCCTATCGATCATATCTGCATAATTTGGTTAATAATATGTGTTAGATTGATAATAGTGAGTGTAATAAATATAGTAATTGTAGTTCTATTGCTCATATAAGCATAATATGGCTAATAATATGAGTTAGATTGATAATAATAGGAGTAATAAGTATAGTAATTGTCGTTCTATCGATCATATAAGCATAATATGGCTAATAATATGAGTTAGATTGATAATAATAAGAGGAGTGAGTATAGTAATTGTCGTCCTATCGATCATGTAAGCATTATATGGCTAATAATATGAGTTAGATTGATAATAATAAGAGGAGTGAGTATAGTAATTGTCGTCCTATCGATCATATAAGCATAATATGGCTAATAATATGAGTTAGATTGATAATAATAAGAGTAATAAGTATAGTGATTGTCGTCCTATCGATCATATCTGCATAATTTGGTTAATAATATGAGTTAGATTGATAATAGTGAGTGTAATAAATATAGTAATTGTCGTTCTATCGATCATATAAGCATAATATGGCTAATAATATGAGTTAGATTGATAATAATAAGAGTAATAAGTATAGTAATTGCAGTTCTATTGCTCATATAAGCATAATTAGGTTAATACTATGAGTTAAATTGATAATAATAAGAGTAATGAGTATAGTAATTGTCGTTCTATCGGTCATATATGCATAATATGGCTAATAATATGAGTTAGATTGATAAAAATAAGAGAAATGAGTATAGTAATTGTCGTTCTATCGATCATATAAGCATAATATGGCTAATAATATGAGTTAGATTGATAATAATAGGAGTAATAAGTATAGTAATTGTCGTTCTATCGATCATATAAGCATAATATGGCTAATAATATGAGTTAGATTGATAATAATAAGAGGAGTGAGTATAGTAATTGTCGTCCTATCGATCATGTAAGCATTATATGGCTAATAATATGTGTTAGATTGATAATAATAAGAGGAGTGAGTATAGTAATTGTCGTCCTATCGATCATATAAGCATAATATGGCTAATAATATGAGTTAGATTGATAATAATAAGAGTAATAAGTATAGTGATTGTCGTCCTATCGATCATATCTGCATAATTTGGTTAATAATATGAGTTAGATTCATAATAGTGAGTGTAATAAATATAGTAATTGTCGTTCTATCGATCATATAAGCATAATATGGCTAATAATATGAGTTAGATTGATAATAATAAGAGGAGTGAGTATAGTAATTGTCGTTCTATCGGTCATATATGCATAATATGGCTAATAATATGAGTTAGATTGATAATAATAAGAGAAATGAGTATAGTAATTGTCGTTCTATCGATCATATAAGCATAATATGGCTAATAATATGAGTTAGACTGATTATAGTGAGTGTAATCAGTATAGTAATTGTCGTTCTGTCGATCATATAAGCATAATATGGCTAATAGTATGAGTTAGATTGATAATAATAAGAGTAATAAGTAGAGTAATTGTCGTTCTCTCGATCATATAACCATAATATGGCTAATAATATGAGATAGATGGATAATAATAAGAGTAATAAGTATAGTAATTGTCGTCCTATCGATCATATCTGCATAATTTGGTTAATAATATGTGTTAGATTGATAATAGTGAGTGTAATAAATATAGTAATTGTAGTTCTATTGCTCATATAAGCATAATATGGCTAATAATATGAGTTAGATTGATAATAATAAGAGTAATAAGTATAGTAATTGTCGTTCTATCGATCATATAAGCATAATATGGCTAATAATATGAGTTACATTGATAATAATAAGAGGAGTGAGTATAGTAATTGTCGTCCTCTCAATCATATAAGCATAATATGGCTAATAATATGAGTTAGATTGATAATAATAAGAGTAATAAGTATAGTAATTGTCGTTCTATCGATCATATAAGCATAATATGGCTAATAATATGAGTTAGATTGATAATAATAAGAGGAGTGAGTATAGTAATTGTCGTCCTATCGATCATATAAGCCTAATATGGCTAATAATATGAGTTAGATTGATAATAATAAGAGTAATGAGTATAGTAATTGTCGTTCTATCGGTCATATATGCATAATATGGCTAATAATATGAGTTAGATTGATAATAATAAGAGAAATGAGTATAGTAATTGTCGTTCTATCGATCATATAAGCATAATATGGCTAATAATATGAGTTAGATTGATAATAATAAGAGGAGTGAGTATAGTAATTGTCGTTCTATCGGTCATATATGCATAATATGGCTAATAATATGAGTTAGATTGATAATAATAAGAGAAATGAGTATAGTAATTGTCGTTCTATCGATCATATAAGCATAATATGGCTAATAATATGAGTTAGACTGATTATAGTGAGTGTAATCAGTATAGTAATTGTCGTTCTGTCGATCATATAAGCATAATATGGCTAATAGTATGAGTTAGATTGATAATAATAAGAGTAATAAGTAGAGTAATTGTCGTTCTCTCGATCATATAACCATAATATGGCTAATAATATGAGATAGATGGATAATAATAAGAGTAATAAGTATAGTAATTGTCGTCCTATCGATCATATCTGCATAATTTGGTTAATAATATGTGTTAGATTGATAATAGTGAGTGTAATAAATATAGTAATTGTAGTTCTATTGCTCATATAAGCATAATATGGCTAATAATATGAGTTAGATTGATAATAATAAGAGTAATAAGTATAGTAATTGTCGTTCTATCGATCATATAAGCATAATATGGCTAATAATATGAGTTACATTGATAATAATAAGAGGAGTGAGTATAGTAATTGTCGTCCTATCAATCATATAAGCATAATATGGCTAATAATATGAGTTAGATTGATAATAATAAGAGTAATAAGTATAGTAATTGTCGTTCTATCGATCATATAAGCATAATATGGCTAATAATATGAGTTAGATTGATAATAATAAGAGGAGTGAGTATAGTAATTGTCGTCCTATCGATCATATAAGCCTAATATGGCTAATAATATGAGTTAGATTGATAATAATAAGAGTAATGAGTATAGTAATTGTCGTTCTATCGGTCATATATGCATAATATGGCTAATAATATGAGTTAGATTGATAATAATAAGAGAAATGAGTATAGTAATTGTCGTTCTATCGATCATATAAGCATAATATGGCTAATAATATGAGTTAGACTGATAATAGTGAGTGTAATCAGTATAGTAATTGTCGTTCTGTCGATCATATAAGCATAATATGGCTAATAGTATGAGTTAGATTGATAATAATAAGAGTAATAAGTAGAGTAATTGTCGTTCTCTCGATCATATAACCATAATATGGCGAATAATATGAGATAGATGGATAATAATAAGAGTAATAAGTATAGTAATTGTCGTCCTATCGATCATATCTGCATAATTTGGTTAATAATATGAGTTAGATTGATAATAGTGAGTGTAATAAATATAGTAATCGTAGTTCTATTGCTCATATAAGCATAATATGGCTAAAAATATGAGTTAGATTGATAATAATAAGAGTAATAAGTATAGTAATTGTCGTTCTATCGATCATATAAGCATAATATGGCTAATAATATGAGTTAGATTGATAATAATAAGAGGAGTGAGTATAGTAATTGTCGTCCTATCGATCATATAAGCATAATATGGCTAATAATATGAGTTAGATTGATAATAATAAGAGTAATGAGTATAGTAATTGTAGTTCTATCGCTAATATCTGCATAATATGGTTAATAATATGAGTTAGATTGATAATTATAAGCGTAATAAGTATAGTAAATGTAGTTCTATTGCTCATATAAGCATAATATGGCTAATAATATGAGTTAGATTGATAATAATAAGAGTAATAAGTATAGTAATTGTCGTTCTATCGATCATATAAGCATAATATGGCTAATAATATGAGTTAGATTGATAATAATAAGAGGAGTGAGTATAGTAATTGTCGTCCTATCGATCATATAAGCATAATATGGCTAATAATATGAGTTAGATTGATAATAATAAGAGTAATGAGTATAGTAATTGTAGTTCTATCGCTCATATCTACATAATATGGTTAATAATATGAGTTAGATTGATAATTATAAGCGTAATAAGTATAGTAAATGTAGTTCTATCGATCATATAAGCATAATATGGCTAATAATATGAGTTAGATTGATAATAATAAGAGTAATGAGTATAGTAATTGTAGTTCTATCGATTATATCTGCATGATATGGCTAATAATATGAGTTAGATTGATAATAATAAGAGTAATAAGTATAGTAATTGTCGTCCTATCGATCATATCTGCATAATATGGTTAATAATATGAGTTGGATTGATAATAGTGAGTGTAATAAGTATAGTAATTGTAGTTCTATTGCTCATATAAGCATAATATGGCTAATAATATGAGTTAGATTGATAATAATAAGAGTAATAAGTATAGTAATTGCAGTTCCATTGCTCATATAAGCATAATTAGGTTAATACTATGAGTTAAATTGATAATAATAAGAGTAATGAGTATAGTAATTGTCGTTCTATCGGTCATATATGCATAATATGGCTAATAATATGAGTTAGATTGATAAAAATAAGAGAAATGAGTATAGTAATTGTCGTTCTATCGATCATATAAGCATAATATGGCTAATAATTTGAGGTAGATGGATAATAATAAGAGTAATATGTATAGTAATCGTCGTCCTATCGATCATATCTGCATAATTTGGTTAATAATATGTGTTAGATTGATAATAGTGAGTGTAATAAATATAGTAATTGTAGTTCTATTGCTCATATAAGCATAATATGGCTAATAATATGAGTTAGATTGATAATAATAGGAGTAATAAGTATAGTAATTGTCGTTCTATCGATCATATAAGCATAATATGGCTAATAATATGAGTTAGATTGATAATAATAAGAGGAGTGAGTATAGTAATTGTCGTCCTATCGATCATGTAAGCATTATATGGCTAATAATATGAGTTAGATTGATAATAATAAGAGGAGTGAGTATAGTAATTGTCGTCCTATCGATCATATAAGCATAATATGGCTAATAATATGAGTTAGATTGATAATAATAAGAGTAATAAGTATAGTGATTGTCGTCCTATCGATCATATCTGCATAATTTGGTTAATAATATGAGTTAGATTGATAATAGTGAGTGTAATAAATATAGTAATTGTCGTTCTATCGATCATATAAGCATAATATGGCTAATAATATGAGTTAGATTGATAATAATAAGAGTAATAAGTATAGTAATTGCAGTTCTATTGCTCATATAAGCATAATTAGGTTAATACTATGAGTTAAATTGATAATAATAAGAGTAATGAGTATAGTAATTGTCGTTCTATCGGTCATATATGCATAATATGGCTAATAATATGAGTTAGATTGATAAAAATAAGAGAAATGAGTATAGTAATTGTCGTTCTATCGATCATATAAGCATAATATGGCTAATAATATGAGTTAGATTGATAATAATAAGAGTAATGAGTATAGTAGTTGTCGTTCTATCGGTCATATATGCATAATATGGCTAATAATATGAGTTAGATTGATAATAATAAGAGAAATGAGTATAGTAATTGCCGTTCTATCGATCATATAAGCATAATATGGCTAATAATTTGAGATAGATGGATAATAATAAGGGTAATAAAGTATAGTAATTGTCGTCCTATCGATCATATCTGCATAATATGGTTATTAATATGAGTTAGATTGATAATAGTGAGTGTAATAAGTATAGTAATTGTAGTTCTATTGCTCATATAAGCATAATATGGTTAATAATATGCGTTAGATTGATAATAATAAGAGTAATGAATATAGTAATTGCCGTTCTATCGATCATATAAGCATAATATGGCTAATAATATGAGTTAGATTGATAATAACAAGAGTAAAAAGTATAGTAGTTGTCGTTCTATCGATCATATAAGCATAATATGGCTAATAATATGAGGTAGATTGATAATAATAAGAGTAATAAGTATAGTAATTGTCGTCCTATCTATCATATTTGCATAATATGGTTAATAATATGAGTTAGATTGATAATAGTGAGTGTAATAAGTATAGTAATTGTAGTTCTATTGCTCATATAAGCATAATATGGCTAATAATATGAGTTAGATTGATAATAATAAGAGTAATAAGTATAGTAATTGTCGTTCTATCGATCATATAAGCATAATATGGCTAATAATATGAGTTAGATTGATAATAATAAGAGTAGTGAGTATAGTAATTGTCGTTCTATCGATCATATAAGCATAATATGGCTAATAATGTGAGTTAGATTGATAATAATAAGAGTAATGAGTATAGTAATTGTCGCTCTATCGATCATATAAGCATAATATGGCTAATAATATGAGTTAGATTGATAATAATAAGAGGAGTGAGTATAGTAATTGTCGTTCTATCGGTCATATATGCATAATATGGCTAATAATATGAGTTAGATTGATAATAATAAGAGTAGTGAGTATAGTAATTGTCGTTCTATCGATCATATAAGCATAATATGGCTAATAATATGAGTTAGATTGATAATAATAAGAGTAATAAGTATAGTAATTGTCGTTCTATCGATCATATAAGCATAATATGGCTAATAATATGAGTTACATTGATAATAATAAGAGGAGTGAGTATAGTAATTGTCGTCCTCTCAATCATATAAGCATAATATGGCTAATAATATGAGTTAGATTGATAATAATAAGAGTAATAAGTATAGTAATTGTCGTTCTATCGATCATATAAGCATAATATGGCTAATAATATGAGTTAGATTGATAATAATAAGAGGAGTGAGTATAGTAATTGTCGTCCTATCGATCATATAAGCCTAATATGGCTAATAATATGAGTTAGATTGATAATAATAAGAGTAATGAGTATAGTAATTGTCGTTCTATCGGTCATATATGCATAATATGGCTAATAATATGAGTTAGATTGATAATAATAAGAGAAATGAGTATAGTAATTGTCGTTCTATCGATCATATAAGCATAATATGGCTAATAATATGAGTTAGATTGATAATAATAAGAGGAGTGAGTATAGTAATTGTCGTTCTATCGGTCATATATGCATAATATGGCTAATAATATGAGTTAGATTGATAATAATAAGAGAAATGAGTATAGTAATTGTCGTTCTATCGATCATATAAGCATAATATGGCTAATAATATGAGTTAGACTGATTATAGTGAGTGTAATCAGTATAGTAATTGTCGTTCTGTCGATCATATAAGCATAATATGGCTAATAGTATGAGTTAGATTGATAATAATAAGAGTAATAAGTAGAGTAATTGTCGTTCTCTCGATCATATAACCATAATATGGCTAATAATATGAGATAGATGGATAATAATAAGAGTAATAAGTATAGTAATTGTCGTCCTATCGATCATATCTGCATAATTTGGTTAATAATATGTGTTAGATTGATAATAGTGAGTGTAATAAATATAGTAATTGTAGTTCTATTGCTCATATAAGCATAATATGGCTAATAATATGAGTTAGATTGATAATAATAAGAGTAATAAGTATAGTAATTGTCGTTCTATCGATCATATAAGCATAATATGGCTAATAATATGAGTTACATTGATAATAATAAGAGGAGTGAGTATAGTAATTGTCGTCCTATCAATCATATAAGCATAATATGGCTAATAATATGAGTTAGATTGATAATAATAAGAGTAATAAGTATAGTAATTGTCGTTCTATCGATCATATAAGCATAATATGGCTAATAATATGAGTTAGATTGATAATAATAAGAGGAGTGAGTATAGTAATTGTCGTCCTATCGATCATATAAGCCTAATATGGCTAATAATATGAGTTAGATTGATAATAATAAGAGTAATGAGTATAGTAATTGTCGTTCTATCGGTCATATATGCATAATATGGCTAATAATATGAGTTAGATTGATAATAATAAGAGAAATGAGTATAGTAATTGTCGTTCTATCGATCATATAAGCATAATATGGCTAATAATATGAGTTAGACTGATAATAGTGAGTGTAATCAGTATAGTAATTGTCGTTCTGTCGATCATATAAGCATAATATGGCTAATAGTATGAGTTAGATTGATAATAATAAGAGTAATAAGTAGAGTAATTGTCGTTCTCTCGATCATATAACCATAATATGGCGAATAATATGAGATAGATGGATAATAATAAGAGTAATAAGTATAGTAATTGTCGTCCTATCGATCATATCTGCATAATTTGGTTAATAATATGAGTTAGATTGATAATAGTGAGTGTAATAAATATAGTAATCGTAGTTCTATTGCTCATATAAGCATAATATGGCTAAAAATATGAGTTAGATTGATAATAATAAGAGTAATAAGTATAGTAATTGTCGTTCTATCGATCATATAAGCATAATATGGCTAATAATATGAGTTAGATTGATAATAATAAGAGGAGTGAGTATAGTAATTGTCGTCCTATCGATCATATAAGCATAATATGGCTAATAATATGAGTTAGATTGATAATAATAAGAGTAATGAGTATAGTAATTGTAGTTCTATCGCTAATATCTGCATAATATGGTTAATAATATGAGTTAGATTGATAATTATAAGCGTAATAAGTATAGTAAATGTAGTTCTATTGCTCATATAAGCATAATATGGCTAATAATATGAGTTAGATTGATAATAATAAGAGTAATAAGTATAGTAATTGTCGTTCTATCGATCATATAAGCATAATATGGCTAATAATATGAGTTAGATTGATAATAATAAGAGGAGTGAGTATAGTAATTGTCGTCCTATCGATCATATAAGCATAATATGGCTAATAATATGAGTTAGATTGATAATAATAAGAGTAATGAGTATAGTAATTGTAGTTCTATCGCTCATATCTACATAATATGGTTAATAATATGAGTTAGATTGATAATTATAAGCGTAATAAGTATAGTAAATGTAGTTCTATCGATCATATAAGCATAATATGGCTAATAATATGAGTTAGATTGATAATAATAAGAGTAATGAGTATAGTAATTGTAGTTCTATCGATTATATCTGCATGATATGGCTAATAATATGAGTTAGATTGATAATAATAAGAGTAATAAGTATAGTAATTGTCGTCCTATCGATCATATCTGCATAATATGGTTAATAATATGAGTTGGATTGATAATAGTGAGTGTAATAAGTATAGTAATTGTAGTTCTATTGCTCATATAAGCATAATATGGCTAATAATATGAGTTAGATTGATAATAATAAGAGTAATAAGTATAGTAATTGCAGTTCCATTGCTCATATAAGCATAATTAGGTTAATACTATGAGTTAAATTGATAATAATAAGAGTAATGAGTATAGTAATTGTCGTTCTATCGGTCATATATGCATAATATGGCTAATAATATGAGTTAGATTGATAAAAATAAGAGAAATGAGTATAGTAATTGTCGTTCTATCGATCATATAAGCATAATATGGCTAATAATTTGAGGTAGATGGATAATAATAAGAGTAATATGTATAGTAATCGTCGTCCTATCGATCATATCTGCATAATTTGGTTAATAATATGTGTTAGATTGATAATAGTGAGTGTAATAAATATAGTAATTGTAGTTCTATTGCTCATATAAGCATAATATGGCTAATAATATGAGTTAGATTGATAATAATAGGAGTAATAAGTATAGTAATTGTCGTTCTATCGATCATATAAGCATAATATGGCTAATAATATGAGTTAGATTGATAATAATAAGAGGAGTGAGTATAGTAATTGTCGTCCTATCGATCATGTAAGCATTATATGGCTAATAATATGAGTTAGATTGATAATAATAAGAGGAGTGAGTATAGTAATTGTCGTCCTATCGATCATATAAGCATAATATGGCTAATAATATGAGTTAGATTGATAATAATAAGAGTAATAAGTATAGTGATTGTCGTCCTATCGATCATATCTGCATAATTTGGTTAATAATATGAGTTAGATTGATAATAGTGAGTGTAATAAATATAGTAATTGTCGTTCTATCGATCATATAAGCATAATATGGCTAATAATATGAGTTAGATTGATAATAATAAGAGTAATAAGTATAGTAATTGCAGTTCTATTGCTCATATAAGCATAATTAGGTTAATACTATGAGTTAAATTGATAATAATAAGAGTAATGAGTATAGTAATTGTCGTTCTATCGGTCATATATGCATAATATGGCTAATAATATGAGTTAGATTGATAAAAATAAGAGAAATGAGTATAGTAATTGTCGTTCTATCGATCATATAAGCATAATATGGCTAATAATATGAGTTAGATTGATAATAATAAGAGTAATGAGTATAGTAGTTGTCGTTCTATCGGTCATATATGCATAATATGGCTAATAATATGAGTTAGATTGATAATAATAAGAGAAATGAGTATAGTAATTGCCGTTCTATCGATCATATAAGCATAATATGGCTAATAATTTGAGATAGATGGATAATAATAAGGGTAATAAGTATAGTAATTGTCGTCCTATCGATCATATCTGCATAATATGGTTATTAATATGAGTTAGATTGATAATAGTGAGTGTAATAAGTATAGTAATTGTAGTTCTATTGCTCATATAAGCATAATATGGTTAATAATATGCGTTAGATTGATAATAATAAGAGTAATGAATATAGTAATTGCCGTTCTATCGATCATATAAGCATAATATGGCTAATAATATGAGTTAGATTGATAATAACAAGAGTAAAAAGTATAGTAGTTGTCGTTCTATCGATCATATAAGCATAATATGGCTAATAATATGAGGTAGATTGATAATAATAAGAGTAATAAGTATAGTAATTGTCGTCCTATCTATCATATTTGCATAATATGGTTAATAATATGAGTTAGATTGATAATAGTGAGTGTAATAAGTATAGTAATTGTAGTTCTATTGCTCATATAAGCATAATATGGCTAATAATATGAGTTAGATTGATAATAATAAGAGTAATAAGTATAGTAATTGTCGTTCTATCGATCATATAAGCATAATATGGCTAATAATATGAGTTAGATTGATAATAATAAGAGTAGTGAGTATAGTAATTGTCGTTCTATCGATCATATAAGCATAATATGGCTAATAATGTGAGTTAGATTGATAATAATAAGAGTAATGAGTATAGTAATTGTCGCTCTATCGATCATATAAGCATAATATGGCTAATAATATGAGTTAGATTGATAATAATAAGAGTAATAAGTATAGTAATTGTCGTTCTATCGATCATATAAGCATAATATGGCTAATAATATGAGTTAGATGGATAATAATGAGAGTAGTGAGTATAGTAATTGTCGTCCTATCGATCATATAAGCATAATATGGCTAATAATGTGAGTTAGATTGATAATAATAAGAGTAATGAGTATAGTAATTGTCGCTCTATCGATCATATAAGCATAATATGGCTAATAATATGAGTTAGATTGATAATAATAAGAGGAGTGAGTATAGTAATTGTCGTCCTATCGATCATATAAGCATAATATGGCTAATAATATGAGTTAGATTGATAATAATAAGAGGAGTGAGTATAGTAATTGTCGTTCTATCGATCATATAAGCATAATATGGCTAATAATATGAGTTAGATTGATAATAATAAGAGAAATGAGTATAGTAATTGTCGTTCTATCGATCATATAAGCATAATATGGCTAGTAATATGAGTTAGACTGATAATAGTGAGTGTAATCAGTATAGTAATTGTCGTTCTGTCGATCATATAAGCATAATATGGCTAATAATATGAGTTAGATTGATAATAATAAGAGTAATAAGTATAGTAATTGGCGTTCTATTGATCATATAAGCATAATATGGCTAATAATATGAGTTAGATTGATAATAATAAGAGTAATAAGTATAGTAATTGTCGTTCCATCGATCATATAAGCATAATATGGCTAATAATATGAGTTAGATGGATAATAATGAGAGTAGTGAGTATAGTGATTGTCGTCCTATCGATCATATAAGCATAATATGGCTAATAATGTGAGTTAGATTGATAATAATAAGAGTAATGAGTATAGTAATTGTCGCTCTATCGATCATATAAGCATAATATGGCTAATAATATGAGTTAGATTGATAATAATAAGAGGAGTGAGTATAGTAATTGTCGTCCTATCGATCATATAAGCATAATATGGCTAATAATATGAGTTAGATTGATAATAATAAGAGTAATAAGTATAGTAATTGTCGTTCTATCGATCATATAAGCATAATATGGCTAATAATATGAGTTAGATTGATAATAATAAGAGGAGTGAGTATAGTAATTGTCGTCCTATCGATCATATAAGCCTAATATGGCTAATAATATGAGTTAGATTGATAATAATAAGAGTAATGAGTATAGTAATTGTCGTTCTATCGGTCATATATGCATAATATGGCTAATAATATGAGTTAGATTGATAATAATAAGAGAAATGAGTATAGTAATTGTCGTTCTATCGATCATGTAAGCATAATATGGCTAATAATATGAGTTAGACTGATAATAGTGAGTGTAATCAGTATAGTAATTGTCGTTCTGTCGATCATATAAGCATAATATGGCTAATAGTATGAGTTAGATTGATAATAATAAGAGTAATAAGTAGAGTAATTGTCGTTCTCTCGATCATATAACCATAATATGGCGAATAATATGAGATAGATGGATAATAATAAGAGTAATAAGTATAGTAATTGTCGTCCTATCGATCATATCTGCATAATTTGGTTAATAATATGAGTTAGATTGATAATAATAAGCGTAATAAGTATAGTAAATGTAGTTCTATCGATCATATAAGCATAATATGGCTAATAATATGACTTAGATTGATAATAATAAGAGTAGTGAGTATAGTAATTGTCGTTCTATCGATCATAGAAGCATAATATGGCTAATAATGTGAGTTAGATTGATAATAATTAGAGTAATGAGTATAGTAATTGTCGTTCTATCGATCATATGAGCATAATATGGCTAATAATATGAGTTAGATTGATAATTATAAGAGTAATAAGAATAGTAATTGTAGTTCTATTGCTCATATAAGCATAATATGGCTAATAATATGAGTTAGATTGATAATAATAAGAGTAATAAGTATAGTAATTGTCGTTCTATCGATCATATAAGCATAATATGGCTAATAATATGAGTTACATTGATAATAAGAAGAGGAGTGAGTATACTAATTGTCGTCCTATCAATCATATAAGCATAATATGGCTAATAATATGAGTTAGATTGATAATAATAAGAGTAATAAGTATAGTAATTGTCGTTCTATCGATCATATAAGCATAATATGGCTAATAATATGAGTTAGATTGATAATAATAAGAGGAGTGAGTATAGTAATTGTCGTCCTATCGATCATATAAGCCTAATATGGCTAATAATATGAGTTAGATTGATAATAATAAGAGTAATGAGTATAGTAATTGTCGTTCTATCGGTCATATATGCATAATATGGCTAATAATATGAGTTAGATTGATAATAATAAGAGAAATGAGTATAGTAATTGTCGTTCTATCGATCATATAAGCATAATATGGCTAATAATATGAGTTAGACTGATAATAGTGAGTGTAATCAGTATAGTAATTGTCGTTCTGTCGATCATATAAGCATAATATGGCTAATAGTATGAGTTAGATTGATAATAATAAGAGTAATAAGTAGAGTAATTGTCGTTCTCTCGATCATATAACCATAATATGGCGAATAATATGAGATAGATGGATAATAATAAGAGTAATAAGTATAGTAATTGTCGTCCTATCGATCACATCTGCATAATTTGGTTAATAATATGAGTTAGATTGATAATAATAAGAGTAATAAGTATAGTAATTGTCGTTCTATCGATCATATAAGCATAATATGGCTAACAATATGAGTTAGATTGATAATAATAAGAGGAGTGAGTATAGTAATTGTCGTCCTATCGATCATATGAGCATAATATGGCTAATAATATGAGTTAGATTGATAATAATAAGAGTAATGAGTATAGCAATTGTAGTTCTATCGCTAATATCTGCATAATATGGTTAATAATATGAGTTAGATTGATAATTATAAGAGTAATAAGTAGAGTAATTGTCGTTCTCTCGATCATATAACCATAATATGGCTAATAATATGAGATAGATGGATAATAATAAGAGTAATAAGTATAGTAATTGTCGTCCTATCGATCATATCTGCATAATATGGTTAATAATATGAGTTGGATTGATAATAGTGAGTGTAATAAGTATAGTTATTGTAGTTCTATTGCTCATATAAGCATAATATGGCTAATAATATGAGTTAGATTGATAATAATAAGAGTAATAGGTATAGTAATTGCAGTTCTATTGCTCATATAAGCATAATTAGGTTAATACTATGAGTTAAATTGATAATAATAAGAGTAATGAGTATAGTAATTGTCGTTCTATCGGTCATATATGCATAATATGGCTAATAATATGAGTTAGATTGATAAAAATAAGAGAAATGAGTATAGTAATTGTCGTTCTATCGATCATATAAGCATAATATGGCTAATAATATGAGTTAGATTGATAATAATAAGAGTAATGAGTATAGTAGTTGTCGTTCTATCGGTCATATATGCATAATATGGCTAATAATATGAGTTAGATTGATAAAAATAAGAGAAATGAGTATAGTAATTGTCGTTCTATCGATCATATAAGCATAATATGGCTAATAATATGAGTTAGATTGATAATAATAAGAGTAATGAGTATAGTAGTTGTCGTTCTATCGGTCATATATGCATAATATGGCTAATAATTTGAGATAGATGGATAATAATAAGAGTAATAAGTATAGTAATTGTCGTCCTATCGATCATATCTGCATAATATGGTTATTAATATGAGTTAGATTGATAATAGTGAGTGTAATAAGTATAGTAATTGTAGTTCTATTGCTCATATAAGCATAATATGGTTAATAATATGCGTTAGATTGATAATAATAAGAGTAATGAATATAGTAATTGCCGTTCTATCGATCATATAAGCATAATATGGCTAATAATATGAGTTAGATTGATAATAACAAGAGTAAAAAGTATAGTAGTTGTCGTTCTATCGATCATATAAGCATAATATGGCTAATAATATGAGGTAGATTGATAATAATAAGAGTAATAAGTATAGTAATTGTCGTCCTATCTATCATATTTGCATAATATGGTTAATAATATGAGTTAGATTGATAATAGTGAGTGTAATAAGTATAGTAATTGTAGTTCTATTGCTCATATAAGCATAATATGGCTAATAATATGAGTTAGATTGATAATAATAAGAGTAATAAGTATAGTAATTGTCGTTCTATCGATCATATCTGCATAATTTGGTTAATAATATGAGTTAGATTGATAATAATAAGCGTAATAAGTATAGTAAATGTAGTTCTATCGATCATATAAGCATAATATGGCTAATAATATGACTTAGATTGATAATAATAAGAGTAGTGAGTATAGTAATTGTCGTTCTATCGATCATAGAAGCATAATATGGCTAATAATGTGAGTTAGATTGATAATAATTAGAGTAATGAGTATAGTAATTGTCGTTCTATCGATCATATGAGCATAATATGGCTAATAATATGAGTTAGATTGATAATTATAAGAGTAATAAGAATAGTAATTGTAGTTCTATTGCTCATATAAGCATAATATGGCTAATAATATGAGTTAGATTGATAATAATAAGAGTAATAAGTATAGTAATTGTCGTTCTATCGATCATATAAGCATAATATGGCTAATAATATGAGTTACATTGATAATAAGAAGAGGAGTGAGTATACTAATTGTCGTCCTATCAATCATATAAGCATAATATGGCTAATAATATGAGTTAGATTGATAATAATAAGAGTAATAAGTATAGTAATTGTCGTTCTATCGATCATATAAGCATAATATGGCTAATAATATGAGTTAGATTGATAATAATAAGAGGAGTGAGTATAGTAATTGTCGTCCTATCGATCATATAAGCCTAATATGGCTAATAATATGAGTTAGATTGATAATAATAAGAGTAATGAGTATAGTAATTGTCGTTCTATCGGTCATATATGCATAATATGGCTAATAATATGAGTTAGATTGATAATAATAAGAGAAATGAGTATAGTAATTGTCGTTCTATCGATCATATAAGCATAATATGGCTAATAATATGAGTTAGACTGATAATAGTGAGTGTAATCAGTATAGTAATTGTCGTTCTGTCGATCATATAAGCATAATATGGCTAATAGTATGAGTTAGATTGATAATAATAAGAGTAATAAGTAGAGTAATTGTCGTTCTCTCGATCATATAACCATAATATGGCGAATAATATGAGATAGATGGATAATAATAAGAGTAATAAGTATAGTAATTGTCGTCCTATCGATCACATCTGCATAATTTGGTTAATAATATGAGTTAGATTGATAATAATAAGAGTAATAAGTATAGTAATTGTCGTTCTATCGATCATATAAGCATAATATGGCTAATAATATGAGTTAGATTGATAATAATAAGAGGAGTGAGTATAGTAATTGTCGTCCTATCGATCATATGAGCATAATATGGCTAATAATATGAGTTAGATTGATAATAATAAGAGTAATGAGTATAGCAATTGTAGTTCTATCGCTAATATCTGCATAATATGGTTAATAATATGAGTTAGATTGATAATTATAAGAGTAATAAGTAGAGTAATTGTCGTTCTCTCGATCATATAACCATAATATGGCTAATAATATGAGATAGATGGATAATAATAAGAGTAATAAGTATAGTAATTGTCGTCCTATCGATCATATCTGCATAATATGGTTAATAATATGAGTTGGATTGATAATAGTGAGTGTAATAAGTATAGTAATTGTAGTTCTATTGCTCATATAAGCATAATATGGCTAATAATATGAGTTAGATTGATAATAATAAGAGTAATAGGTATAGTAATTGCAGTTCTATTGCTCATATAAGCATAATTAGGTTAATACTATGAGTTAAATTGATAATAATAAGAGTAATGAGTATAGTAATTGTCGTTCTATCGGTCATATATGCATAATATGGCTAATAATATGAGTTAGATTGATAAAAATAAGAGAAATGAGTATAGTAATTGTCGTTCTATCGATCATATAAGCATAATATGGCTAATAATATGAGTTAGATTGATAATAATAAGAGTAATGAGTATAGTAGTTGTCGTTCTATCGGTCATATATGCATAATATGGCTAATAATATGAGTTAGATTGATAAAAATAAGAGAAATGAGTATAGTAATTGTCGTTCTATCGATCATATAAGCATAATATGGCTAATAATATGAGTTAGATTGATAATAATAAGAGTAATGAGTATAGTAGTTGTCGTTCTATCGGTCATATATGCATAATATGGCTAATAATTTGAGATAGTGTAGTAGATAAGGGTGGAGGGTTAAACATAAAAATAATCAGGAATGCACTGAACATAAAGATGCTTTTCTTTATTTACTTAATCGTACTGCCGATCGTACGCAACTGCCCAATACTGACCTCCAGCTCGACTCTTCGACGTTGCCGAACGGCGACGTCGTTTCGCCGAATTCTCCCCCTTCACCGATCGGGGGAACACTCTACTACGTACCTAATACTATAATTCGGCCAATCCTGACCTTCGATTGACCTCAATCGTCAAATCATATTTGTTTAAATACGTAAATATCTCCAACATAAATTTATAACATAGTGACATAAGGTAAGTACATAAAGTAAGTACATAAGGTAAGTACATAAGGCGAATACATAAGGTGAGTACATAAGGTATTCATAATTCGTAAGATGAATATAAGAGATTTTCAGCGTAATGAGTAACATAAGGGCAGATAGCTACATAAAACATAAAGTAATCGTTAATAATTTCAGGAACAGTCGAGCTTCGGCATGTGCTTTCACAACACGCTTACAAAACTATAATGGATTTTGGTGATATCTACATTCTATGAACTATATCTATCTTATAACCTATAAAAATATATACACATATGTACAAAATAAATGAAAAGCGCAAATATATATACATTATATACACACACTCTTATTCGTCATTATCGTTGTCACCTTCCGTTAATTTCGACCATATTTTCATGTTTTCCGGAGAACAGATACCTTCGAATGGTAATTGTGTTAATTGATGTCCTTCCGGATCTCGTATAACGTAACGATTTTTGTCTAAGACTTTAACAATTTCGTAAGGACCTCTGAATTTAGGTACTAATTTTTTATTGACGCCGGGTGTTACATCAACGTTTTTAATGACAACATAATCTCCTACTGCATACTTCGTCGGCGATTTATGTCTCTTATCATAATAATTTTTATTATACTCGTTCGATGCTTGTATTCTCGCAACTGCTCTTTCTCTTATAGCATTTAAATCACGGTCGTTGGTACCTTGTTCTTCTAAAATTACGCGTAAGTCATCATGAACATTTCCTAATTGATTTATACCGAATAATAATCTACTTGGCGTATCTCCGATGGCTCGATTTATACTATTATTCAACGCATATTCAACATCTTCTAATATCTGATTCCATGTACTGGTGTTCGTACTTAATTTCGCTAACATCGGTGTTAAAGATCTGTTAATTCGCTCTATTTGTCCGTTAGCCTGCGGAGTTGCTGTCGCAATTAAAATATGTTGTATTCCACATTCCGCTAAAAATTCCTTAAATTTATGAGAAGTAAATGCGCTACCTCGGTCTGATACTATTTTTCGCGGTTTGCTATAAACTCGAAAATACGTTTTTAAATGTCTAATTGCTTCATCGGAATTAGTCGTAACTGCCGGGTAAAATTTTACGAATTTTGTATACGCGTCGATAATTTCGAATATGTACTTTTGACGATTTCTAGTACGTTCTAATGGACCATAATAATCAATGTGTAAGCAATAAAAAGGTACCGAACCTTTATCCGGACACTGTAAACTTCCTTCAACTCTGTTCGCAATAGTAGAATACGTGATACATTTTATACAGTTCATTATAAAGTTTTTCACTTTTTCTCTGCTCCCGGGGAACCAATAAACTCGAGATAAATAATCTAATGTTTTGTTCACGCCTTGATGCCCGATTTCTTCGTGATTTGTTCGAATTATATTATCCTCCATGGATGACGGTACATAAAACAACAATTTATTATTTAATTTTCTATAAATAATTCCATTATTCAGTTCAAAAAATTTATGTTCTTTATTTTGTAATTCGTCCCGTAGTTTTTTAATTTGGGGATCCTGGTTCTGTAAAATTGCCAAATTGCGTTCGAAACTATTTTCCGTAATTACAAGGACACTAAATTCGCGACTTAATGCATCAGCATGCTTTAATTTATCTCCTGGCCGATGTTCTAAAGTGTATTGATAATTTCGTAAAATCAGAGACCATCTTAAAATTCGTGGATTTATTTCTTTTCGTTCTAAAGTTTGTTTTAAGCTGTTGCAATCTGTGATAATTTTAAACGTAATTCCCTGTAGGTAAATTCGAAAACGTTCCAATGAGTAAATTATTGCCAATGCTTCTAATTCAAAACTATGATATTTTGCTTCGGTTTGTGTTGCTCTTTTACTAAAGTAACAGATTGGGTGAAATTTTCCGTCTAATTGTTTTTGCAATAGTACTGAGCCAAAACCATGTGTACTTGCATCACAATGTAATTCCGTTTCCGCGCTCGGAGAATAAATTGCTAATACTGGTTCGGACATTAATGATTCTTTTAGATTTTCGAAACATTTTAACATTTCATCATCCCATTGAAAAGAGACTTTCGACTTTAATAAATCATACAAAGGTTTTGCTTTCAACGCAAAGTTTCTCATAAATTTACGAAAATAGGAGACTAATCCAAGAAAACTTTGTAATTCCCGGTAATTTCTCGGTATAGGATACTCGCATACGGCTTGAATATTATCTTTACTCGGCCTAACACCTAATGAATCTACACAGTAACCTAAATAAACAATTTCGCTTAAAAGAAAAGCACATTTCTCCAACCGTAATTCTAAACAATTGCTGACGATAATATTCAATACTTGTTCTAATATTTCTAAATTTTCATCAATTGTTTTCGTGGCAATTAATATATCATCTAAGTAAATTAATATTTTCCGTTCATCTAATAATTTCCGAAAAGCATTGTTAATAAAACGCATAAAAAATGATGGACCGTTCGATAAGCCAAAAGGCATACGCACATATTCATATTGTCCCATAAATGTAATGAATGCTGTAAATCGAATTGAATTCTCTTTCATATGAACGTGGTGAAATGCGTCTTTCAAATCTAACCGAGTAAAATAATTCTTATTTCGTAATTGATCAATTTGATCGTCTATTCTGGGAATTGGAAAATGATCTCGCAACGTTAGTTTATTAAGATCTCTATAATCAACGGCCATTCGATATTGTCCAGACTTTTTCTTAATTAATACGATCGGACTACAATATTCGGACATACTGGGGCGAATAATTCCCCTTTCCAATAAGTTTTTAATAATTTCCTCAACCGCGTTCTTCTCACAATATGATAATCGTCTGGGATTATAATAAAATGGTTGATGATTCGCTTTAAGAACTAATTCCATTTCTAATTTTGTAATTGGCGACTCTGGTCTCTCTGGTTTTACATAACATTTATCAATAAGATTTATAACTTTGTTTTTCGATTCCCAGTCTACTTTTCCATCAATGTTAAGGCTAACCGGTGAATCGTTCTCAATTGTGTCAATTTTCAAAATTTCGGATACTGGATAATCATCGCTTCCAGTCTTACATTTACGTTGAACGCGTACTGTTTTTCCTAACGTTATTTCTATGCTATCGTTAGTAATAAAGTCTCTTCCTAGTAAACAAGCACAACTCATGGTATTTTCTGCGATAACATAAAAATCAATTGGAATTGCGCAATCTGCTACCAAAACTGTTTGTTTTAAACGACCTAAAATATTTATTTTACTTCGATTTACGCCTTCGAACTGTATGTCATCTTGATATGGTCTAATGGATACGTTTGGCTTTATTGAAGAGTCTATTAAAAATGATACAGGGCTACCTGTGTCTAAAACAGCATCTACCTTACCCACAGTGTTCAATGTTGCTTTGATTACGTAGCACGGCACCACACTTGCATTCAACTGCACTAAATGCGCTGTCGTCGATGTGCTTGCGGGGGGTGAGGTCCGTTCCTTTGCTGTCATGGGCCGCTTCGGACAAAATTGTTTCTTGTGATCCGTCGCTCCGCATAGGTAGCACGTTCCTCGTTCCCTTTTCGGCTTCGGACACGCTGCATATAAATGTCCGGTTTCATTGCAATTAAAACATCTGCTGGGTGCCTTCGATTCCACTTGCGGATAATTTATTTTGCATGGCGGTTTATTCATAATTTCAGGGTTCGATGGTATAGTTTTCCTTGCTGGTGGATGATTCAAACCACGGATTCTGTCGTAAATTTTTAATTTGTTTTTTAGTGCGCTTAAATCTGTTGCCTCGTAAAGTTGGGCTTTTCTAATGGGATCGTCGGGAATTCCGTCGACGATATACTGTATTAATGCTTCGGCTTCGATGTAGCCTCTCGCAGCGATTTCCTTCATCACTAGAAAATATTCGTGGACCGATTCGTCCCGTCGCATTTTCCGGCTACGCAACATTCGATGTAGTTGTGCGCTATTTATCCTCGACGAAAATTCTTCCAACAATAGGGATTTGAATTTCGTCCACGTCGTAATGGCTCGCTCGCCCTGGATAAATAATTTTGCCAAACCAGCTAAGCATCTTTTCGCAAACAATAATTTTTGCAACTCTGACCAACCCAACAACTCGGCATTATCCTCAAAATCTCGGATCCAAGTTTCTACCGGATATCCATCCGACCCGTTAAATTCCCGGATGGAGTCCTCAATATCGCGGAAATTCAACGTAAATTTTGGTATTTCACTATCATTTCTAATATTCAGTGGCACTAAATCTGTCTGTAATGGATTTTTCGCGGGCACTGGTCGCGCACTCGTGTTCGCAGGAAACCGTTGGATTGTTTCGTCCATTGCCTCGTCTTCCGAATCTTCTGACTCTGAAATGGTCGAATCACTAGCCACTTTTAATCGATTTGGATCCACCAAATGTCCGCAAACCCGATGTGCTACTTCCTCATTCTGTCCCGTAAAATCAATATTTAATATAGTACATATAGCCACCAATTCACCTAAACTAAAGGTTGTGACCGCCCATGCCACTTTTTCGGCAAATTCTTTGGACCCTGCTTCGAATCCAAGTCCAGAAAATTTACGCAAATATTTTCGATTATTGCGATCGCCCTCGTTACCACAAATAAATTTATACAATGCACGAATTGCTTTCGTCGGCCCTTTGCGCAAGTTTTCACAAATAATTGGAATGTCATTTAATGTCGTCATTGTTCCTTAATTTAATTGAAATTGTCACTTAAAAAAATTAACACACTTATCACTACCATAAAGTCACTTAGTCACTATAATGAAGTTTATAACGTTTGTCTGAATCACTGTAATAAAGTTTACGAAATTACACAACACGTTTGTCTTACTCACTACAATAAAGTTTATGAAATTATATACAGCACGCTTGTCTGTATCCCACTTCTGAAGCTGTAGTAGATAAGGGTGGAGGGTTAAACATAAAAATAATCAGGAATGCACTGAACATAAAGATGCTTTTCTTTATTTACTTAATCGTACTGCCGATCGTACGCAACTGCCCAATACTGACCTCCAGCTCGACTCTTCGACGTTGCCGAACGGCGACGTCGTTTCGCCGAATTCTCCCCCTTCACCGATCGGGGGAACACTCTACTACGTACCTAATACTATAATTGATGGATAATAATAAGAGTAATAAGTATAGTAATTGTCGTCCTATCGATCATATCTGCATAATATGGTTATTAATATGAGTTAGATTGATAATAGTGAGTGTAATAAGTATAGTAATTGTAGTTCTATTGCTCATATAAGCATAATATGGTTAATAATATGCGTTAGATTGATAATAATAAGAGTAATGAATATAGTAATTGCCGTTCTATCGATCATATAAGCATAATATGGCTAATAATATGAGTTAGATTGATAATAACAAGAGTAAAAAGTATAGTAGTTGTCGTTCTATCGATCATATAAGCATAATATGGCTAATAATATGAGGTAGATTGATAATAATAAGAGTAATAAGTATAGTAATTGTCGTCCTATCTATCATATTTGCATAATATGGTTAATAATATGAGTTAGATTGATAATAGTGAGTGTAATAAGTATAGTAATTGTAGTTCTATTGCTCATATAAGCATAATATGGCTAATAATATGAGTTAGATTGATAATAATAAGAGTAATAAGTATAGTAATTGTCGTTCTATCGATCATATAAGCATAATATGGCTAATAATATGAGTTAGATTGATAATAATAAGAGTAGTGAGTATAGAAATTGTCGTTCTATCGATCATATAAGCATAATATGGCTAATAATGTGAGTTAGATTGATAATAATAAGAGTAATGAGTATAGTAATTGTCGCTCTATCGATCATATAAGCATAATATGGCTAATAATATGAGTTAGATTGATAATAATAAGAGTAATAACTATAGTAATTGTCGTTCTATTGATCATATAAGCATAATATGGCTAATAATATGAGTTAGATTGATAATAATAAGAGTAATGAGTATAGTAATTGTCGTTCTATCGGTCATATATGCATAATATGGCTAATAATATGAGTTAGATTGATAATAATAAGAGAAATGAGTATAGTAATTGTCGTTCTCTCGATCATATAAGCATAATATGGCTCATAATATGAGATAGATGGATAATAATAAGAGTAATAAGTATAGTAATTGTCGTCCTACCGATCATATCTGCATAATTTGGTTAATAATATGAGTTAGAATGATAATAGTGAGTGTAATAAGTATAGTAATTGTAGTTCTATTGCTCATATAAGCATAATATGGCTAATAATATGAGTTAGATTGATAATAATAAGAGTAATAAGTATAGTAATTGTCGTTCTATCGATCATATAAGCATAATATGGCTAATAATATGAGTTATTATTCATATTAATTGAATTAAATCAGTTATTATCATGAGTTAGATTGATAATAATAAGAGGAGTGAGTATAGTAATTGTCGTTCTATCGGTCATATAAGCATAATATGGCTAATAATATGAGTTAGATTGATAATAATAAGAGAAATGAGTATAGTAATTGTCGTTCTATCGATCATATAAGCATAATATGGCTAATAATATGAGTTAGACTGATAATAGTGAGTGTAATCAGTATAGTAATTGTCGTTCTGTCGATCATATAAGCATAATATGGCTAATAGTATGAGTTAGATTGATAATAATAGGAGTAATAAGTAGAGTAATTGTCGTTCTCTCGATCATATAACCATAATATGGCGAATAATATGAGATAGATGGATAATAATAAGAGTAATAAGTATAGTAATTGTCGTCCTATCGATCACATCTGCATAATTTGGTTAATAATATGAGTTAGATTGATAATAATAAGAGTAATAAGTATAGTAATTGTCGTTCTATCGATCATATAAGCATAATATGGCTAATAGTATGAGTTAGATTGATAATAATAAGAGGAGTGAGTATAGTAATTGTCGTCCTATCGATCATGTAAGCATAATATGGCTAATAATATGAGTTAGATTGATAATAATAAGAGTAATGAGTATAGCAATTGTAGTTCTATCGCTAATATCTGCATAATATGGTTAATAATATGAGTTAGATTGATAATTATAAGAGTAATAAGTAGAGTAATTGTCGTTCTCTCGATCATATAACCATAATATGGCTAATAATATGAGATAGATGGATAATAATAAGAGTAATAAGTATAGTAATTGTCGTCCTATCGATCATATCTGCATAATATGGTTAATAATATGAGTTGGATTGATAATAGTGAGTGTAATAAGTATAGTAATTGTAGTTCTATTGCTCATATAAGCATAATATGGCTAATAATATGAGTTAGATTGATAATAATAAGAGTAATAAGTATAGTAATTGCAGTTCTATCGATCATATAAGCATAATATGGCTAATAATATGAGTTAGATTGATAATAATAAGAGGAGTGAGTATAGTAATTGTCGTCCTATCGATCATATAAGCATAATATGGCTAATAATATGAGTTAGATTGATAATAATAAGAGTAATGAGTATAGTAATTGTCGTTCTATCGATCATATAAGCATAATATGGCTAATAATATGAGTTAGATTGATAATAATAAGAGGAGTGAGTATAGTAATTGTCGTCCTATCGATCATATAAGCATAATATGGCTAATAATATGAGTTAGATTGATAATAATAAGAGTAATGAGTATAGTAATTGTAGTTCTATCGCTCATATCTGCATAATATGGTTAATAATATGAGTTAGATTGATAATTATAAGCGTAATAAGTATAGTAAATGTAGTTCTATCGATCATATAAGCATAATATGGCTAATAATATGAGTTAGATTGATAATAATAAGAGTAATGAGTATAGTAATTGTAGTTCTACCGATTATATCTGCATAATATGGCTAATAATATGAGTTAGATTGATAATAATAAGAGTAATAAGTATAGTAATTGTCGTCCTATCGATCATATCTGCATAATATGGTTAATAATATGAGTTGGATTGATAATAGTGAGTGTAATAAGTATAGTAATTGTAGTTCTATTGCTCATATAAGCATAATATGGCTAATAATATGAGTTAGATTGATAATAATAAGAGTAATAAGTATAGTAATTGCAGTTCTATTGCTCATATAAGCATAATTAGGTTAATACTATGAGTTAAATTGATAATAATAAGAGTAATGAGTATAGTAATTGTCGTTCTATCGGTCATATATGCATAATATGGCTAATAATATGAGTTAGATTGATAAAAATAAGAGAAATGAGTATAGTAATTGTCGTTCTATCGATCATATAAGCATAATATGGCTAATAATTTGAGATAGATGGATAATAATAAGAGTAATATATATAGTAATCGTCGTCCTATCGATCATATCTGCATAATTTGGTTAATAATATGTGTTAGATTGATAATAGTGAGTGTAATAAATATAGTAATTGTAGTTCTATTGCTCATATAAGCATAATATGGCTAATAATATGAGTTAGATTGATAATAATAGGAGTAATAAGTATAGTAATTGTCGTTCTATCGATCATATAAGCATAATATTGCTAATAATATGAGTTAGATTGATAATAATAAGAGGAGTGAGTATAGTAATTGCCGTCCTATCGATCATGTAAGCATTATATGGCTAATAATATGAGTTAGATTGATAATAATAAGAGGAGTGAGTATAGTAATTGTCGTCCTATCGATCATATAAGCATAATATGGCTAATAATATGAGTTAGATTGATAATAATAAGAGGAGTGAGTATAGTAATTGTCGTTCTATCGATCATATAAGCATAATATGGCTAATAATATGAGTTAGATTGATAATAATAAGAGAAATGAGTATAGTAATTGTCGTTCTATCGATCATATAAGCATAATATGGCTAGTAATATGAGTTAGACTGATAATAGTGAGTGTAATCAGTATAGTAATTGTCGTTCTGTCGATCATATAAGCATAATATGGCTAATAATATGAGTTAGATTGATAATAATAAGAGCAATAAGTATAGTAATTGGCGTTCTATTGATCATATAAGCATAATATGGCTAATAATATGAGTTAGATTGATAATAATAAGAGTAATAAGTATAGTAATTGTCGTTCTATCGATCATATAAGCATAATATGGCTAATAATATGAGTTAGATGGATAATAATGAGAGTAGTGAGTATAGTAATTGTCGTCCTATCGATCATATAAGCATAATATGGCTAATAATGTGAGTTAGATTGATAATAATAAGAGTAATGAGTATAGTAATTGTCGCTCTATCGATCATATAAGCATAATATGGCTAATAATATGAGTTAGATTGATAATTATAAGCGTAATAAGTATAGTAAATGTAGTTCTATCGATCATATAAGCATAATATGGCTAATAATATGAGTTAGATTGATAATAATAAGAGTAATGAGTATAGTAATTGTAGTTCTACCGATTATATCTGCATAATATGGCTAATAATATGAGTTAGATTGATAATAATAAGAGTAATAAGTATAGTAATTGTCGTCCTATCGATCATATCTGCATAATATGGTTAATAATATGAGTTGGATTGATAATAGTGAGTGTAATAAGTATAGTAATTGTAGTTCTATTGCTCATATAAGCATAATATGGCTAATAATATGAGTTAGATTGATAAAAATAAGAGAAATGAGTATAGTAATTGTCGTTCTATCGATCATATAAGCATAATATGGCTAATAATTTGAGATAGGTGGATAATAATAAGAGTAATATATATAGTAATCGTCGTCCTATCGATCATATCTGCATAATTTGGTTAATAATATGTGTTAGATTGATAATAGTGAGTGTAATAAATATAGTAATTGTAGTTCTATTGCTCATATAAGCATAATATGGCTAATAATATGAGTTAGATTGATAATAATAGGAGTAATAAGTATAGTAATTGTCGTTCTATCGATCATATAAGCATAATATTGCTAATAATATGAGTTAGATTGATAATAATAAGAGGAGTGAGTATAGTAATTGCCGTCCTATCGATCATGTAAGCATTATATGGCTAATAATATGAGTTAGATTGATAATAATAAGAGGAGTGAGTATAGTAATTGTCGTCCTATCGATCATATAAGCATAATATGGCTAATAATATGAGTTAGATTGATAATAATAAGAGTAATAAGTATAGTGATTGTCGTCCTATCGATCATATCTGCATAATTTGGTTAATAATATGAGTTAGATTGATAATAGTGAGTGTAATAAATATAGTAATTGTCGTTCTATCGATCATATAAGCATAATATGGCTAATAATATGAGTTAGATTGATAATAATAAGAGGAGTGAGTATAGTAATTGTCGTTCTATCGGTCATATAAGCATAATATGGCTAATAATATGAGTTAGATTGATAATAATAAGAGAAATGAGTATAGTAATTGTCGTTCTATCGATCATATAAGCATAATATGGCTAATAATATGAGTTAGACTGATAATAGTGAGTGTAATCAGTATAGTAATTGTCGTTCTGTCGATCATATAAGCATAATATGGCTAATAGTATGAGTTAGATTGATAATAATAAGAGTAATAAGTAGAGTAATTGTCGTTCTCTCGATCATATAACCATAATATGGCGAATAATATGAGATAGATGGATAATAATAAGAGTAATAAGTATAGTAATTGTCGTCCTATCGATCACATCTGCATAATTTGGTTAATAATATGAGTTAGATTGATAATAATAAGAGTAATAAGTATAGTAATTGTCGTTCTATCGATCATATAAGCATAATATGGCTAATAATATGAGTTAGATTGATAATAATAAGAGGAGTGAGTATAGTAATTGTCGTCCTATCGATCATATAAGCATAATATGGCTAATAATATGAGTTAGATTGATAATAATAAGAGTAATGAGTATAGCAATTGTAGTTCTATCGCTAATATCTGCATAATATGGTTAATAATATGAGTTAGATTGATAATAATAAGAGTAATAAGTATAGTAATTGTCGTTCTATCGATCATATAAGCATAATATGGCTAATAATATGAGTTAGATTGATAATAATAAGAGTAATGAGTATAGTAATTGTAGTTCTATCGCTCATATCTGCATAATATGGTTAATAATATGAGTTAGATTGATAATTATAAGCGTAATAAGTATAGTAAATGTAGTTCTATCGATCATATAAGCATAATATGGCTAATAATATGAGTTAGATTGATAATAATAAGAGTAATGAGTATAGTAATTGTAGTTCTATCGATTATATCTGCATAATATGGCTAATAATATGAGTTAGATTGATAATAATAAGAGTAATAAGTATAGTAATTGTCGTTTTATCGATCATATCTGCATAATATGGTTAATAATATGAGTTGGATTGATAATAGTGAGTGTAATAAGTATAGTAATTGTAGTTCTATTGCTCATATAAGCATAATATGGCTAATAATATGAGTTAGATTGATAATAATAAGAGTAATAAGTATAGTAATTGCAGTTCTATTGCTCATATAAGCATAATTAGGTTAATACTATGAGTTAAATTGATAATAATAAGAGTAATGAGTATAGTAATTGTCGTTCTATCGGTCATATATGCATAATATGGCTAATAATATGAGTTAGATTGATAAAAATAAGAGAAATGAGTATAGTAATTGTCGTTCTATCGATCATATAAGCATAATATGGCTAATAATTTGAGATAGATGGATAATAATAAGAGTAATATGTATAGTAATCGTCGTCCTATCGATCATATCTGCATAATTTGGTTAATAATATGTGTTAGATTGATAATAGTGAGTGTAATAAATATAGTAATTGTAGTTCTATTGCTCATATAAGCATAATATGGCTAATAATATGAGTTAGATTGATAATAATAGGAGTAATAAGTATAGTAATTGTCGTTCTATCGATCATATAAGCATAATATGGCTAATAATATGAGTTAGATTGATAATAATAAGAGGAGTGAGTATAGTAATTGTCGTCCTATCGATCATGTAAGCATAATATGGCTAATAATATGAGTTAGATTGATAATAATAAGAGGAGTGAGTATAGTAATTGTCGTCCTATCGATCATATAAGCATAATATGGCTAATAATATGAGTTAGATTGATAATAATAAGCGTAATAAGTATAGTAAATGTAGTTCTATCGATCATATAAGCATAATATGGCTAATAATATGACTTAGATTGATAATAATAAGAGTAGTGAGTATAGTAATTGTCGTTCTATCGATCATAGAAGCATAATATGGCTAATAATGTGAGTTAGATTGATAATAATAAGAGTAATGAGTATAGTAATTGTCGTTCTATCGATCATATGAGCATAATATGGCTAATAATATGAGTTAGATTGATAATTATAAGAGTAATAAGAATAGTAATTGTCGTTCTATTGATCATATCTGCATAATATGGTTAATAATATGACTTAGATTGATAATAGTGAGTGTAATCAGTATAGTAATTGTCGTTCTATCGATCATATCTGCATAATGTGGTTAATAATATGAGTTAGATTGATAATATTGAGTGTAATAAGTATAGTAATTGTCGTTCTGTCGATCATATAAGCATAATGTGGCGAATAATTTGAGTTAGATGGATAATAATAAGAGTAGTGAGTATAGTAATTGTCGTTCTATCGATCATATAAGCATAATATGGCTAATAATATGAGTTAGATTGATAATAATAAGAGTAATGAGTATAGTAGTTGTAGTTCTATCGATTATATCTGCATAATATGGTTATTAGTATGAGTTAGATTGATAATAATAAGAGTAATAAGTATAGTAATTGTAGTTCTATCGATCATATAAGCATAATATGGCTAATAATATGAGTTAGATTGATAATAATAAGAGTAATGAGTATAGTAATTGTACTTCTATCGATTATATCTGCATAATATGGCTAATAATATGAGTTAGATTGATAATAATAAGAGTAATAAGTATAGTAATTGTCGTCCTATCGATCATATCTGCATAATTTGGTTAATAATATGAGTTAGATTGATAATAGTGAGTGTAATAAATATAGTAATTGTCGTTCTATCGATCATATAAGCATAATATGGCTAATAATATGAGTTAGATTGATAATAATAAGAGGAGTGAGTATAGTAATTGTCGTTCTATCGGTCATATATGCATAATATGGCTAATAATATGAGTTAGATTGATAATAATAAGAGAAATGAGTATAGTAATTGTCGTTCTATCGATCATATAAGCATAATATGGCTAATAATATGAGTTAGACTGATTATAGTGAGTGTAATCAGTATAGTAATTGTGGTTCTGTCGATCATATAAGCATAATATGGCTAATAGTATGAGTTAGATTGATAATAATAAGAGTAATAAGTAGAGTAATTGTCGTTCTCTCGATCATATAACCATAATATGGCTAATAATATGAGATAGATGGATAATAATAAGAGTAATAAGTATAGTAATTGTCGTCCTATCGATCATATCTGCATAATTTGGTTAATAATATGTGTTAGATTGATAATAGTGAGTGTAATAAATATAGTAATTGTAGTTTTATTGCTCATATAAGCATAATATGGCTAATAATATGAGTTAGATTGATAATAATAAGAGTAATAAGTATAGTAATTGTCGTTCTATCGATCATATAAGCATAATATGGCTAATAATATGAGTTAGATTGATAATAATAAGAGGAGTGAGTATAGTAATTGTCGTCCTATCGATCATATAAGCCTAATATGGCTAATAATATGAGTTAGATTGATAATAATAAGAGTAATGAGTATAGTAATTGTCGTTCTATCGGTCATATATGCATAATATGGCTAATAATATGAGTTAGATTGATAATAATAAGAGAAATGAGTATAGTAATTGTCGTTCTATCGATCATATAAGCATAATATGGCTAATAATATGAGTTAGACTGATAATAGTGAGTGTAATCAGTATAGTAATTGTCGTTCTGTCGATCATATAAGCATAATATGGCTAATAGTATGAGTTAGATTGATAATAATAAGAGAAATAAGTAGAGTAAATGTCGTTCTCTCGATCATATAACCATAATATGGCGAATAATATGAGATAGATGGATAATAATAAGAGTAATAAGTATAGTAATTGTCGTCCTATCGATCATATCTGCATAATTTGGTTAATAATATGAGTTAGATTGATAATAGTGAGTGTAATAAATATAGTAATTGTAGTTCTATTGCTCATATAAGCATAATATGGCTAATAATATGAGTTAGATTGATAATAATAAGAGTAATAAGTATAGTAATTGTCGTTCTATCGATCATATAAGCATAATATGGCTAATAATATGAGTTAGATTGATAATAATAAGAGGAGTGAGTATAGTAATTGTCGTCCTATCGATCATATAAGCATAATATGGCTAATAATATGAGTTAGATTGATAATAATAAGAGTAATGAGTATAGTAATTGTAGTTCTATCGCTAATATCTGCATAATATGGTTAATAATATGAGTTAGATTGATAATTATAAGCGTAATAAGTATAGTAAATGTAGTTCTATTGCTCATATAAGCATAATATGGCTAATAATATGAGTTAGATTGATAATAATAAGAGTAATAAGTATAGTAATTGTCGTTCTATCGATCATATAAGCATAATATGGCTAATAATATGAGTTAGATTGATAATAATAAGAGGAGTGAGTATAGTAATTGTCGTCCTATCGATCATATAAGCATAATATGGCTAATAATATGAGTTAGATTGATAATAATAAGAGTAATGAGTATAGTAATTGTAGTTCTATCGCTCATATCTGCATAATATGGTTAATAATATGAGTTAGATTGATAATTATAAGCGTAATAAGTATAGTAAATGTAGTTCTATCGATCATATAAGCATAATATGGCTAATAATATGAGTTAGATTGATAATAATAAGAGTAATGAGTATAGTAATTGTAGTTCTATCGATTATATCTGCATAATATGGCTAATAATATGAGTTAGATTGATAATAATAAGAGTAATAAGTATAGTAATTGTCGTTTTATCGATCATATCTGCATAATATGGTTAATAATATGAGTTGGATTGATAATAGTGAGTGTAATAAGTATAGTAATTGTAGTTCTATTGCTCATATAAGCATAATATGGCTAATAATATGAGTTAGATTGATAATAATAAGAGTAATAAGTATAGTAATTGCAGTTCTATTGCTCATATAAGCATAATTAGGTTAATACTATGAGTTAAATTGATAATAATAAGAGTAATGAGTATAGTAATTGTCGTTCTATCGGTCATATATGCATAATATGGCTAATAATATGAGTTAGATTGATAAAAATAAGAGAAATGAGTATAGTAATTGTCGTTCTATCGATCATATAAGCATAATATGGCTAATAATTTGAGATAGATGGATAATAATAAGAGTAATATGTATAGTAATCGTCGTCCTATCGATCATATCTGCATAATTTGGTTAATAATATGTGTTAGATTGATAATAGTGAGTGTAATAAATATAGTAATTGTAGTTCTATTGCTCATATAAGCATAATATGGCTAATAATATGAGTTAGATTGATAATAATAGGAGTAATAAGTATAGTAATTGTCGTTCTATCGATCATATAAGCATAATATGGCTAATAATATGAGTTAGATTGATAATAATAAGAGGAGTGAGTATAGTAATTGTCGTCCTATCGATCATGTAAGCATAATATGGCTAATAATATGAGTTAGATTGATAATAATAAGAGGAGTGAGTATAGTAATTGTCGTCCTATCGATCATATAAGCATAATATGGCTAATAATATGAGTTAGATTGATAATAATAAGCGTAATAAGTATAGTAAATGTAGTTCTATCGATCATATAAGCATAATATGGCTAATAATATGACTTAGATTGATAATAATAAGAGTAGTGAGTATAGTAATTGTCGTTCTATCGATCATAGAAGCATAATATGGCTAATAATGTGAGTTAGATTGATAATAATAAGAGTAATGAGTATAGTAATTGTCGTTCTATCGATCATATGAGCATAATATGGCTAATAATATGAGTTAGATTGATAATTATAAGAGTAATAAGAATAGTAATTGTCGTTCTATTGATCATATCTGCATAATATGGTTAATAATATGACTTAGATTGATAATAGTGAGTGTAATCAGTATAGTAATTGTCGTTCTATCGATCATATCTGCATAATGTGGTTAATAATATGAGTTAGATTGATAATATTGAGTGTAATAAGTATAGTAATTGTCGTTCTGTCGATCATATAAGCATAATGTGGCGAATAATTTGAGTTAGATGGATAATAATAAGAGTAGTGAGTATAGTAATTGTCGTTCTATCGATCATATAAGCATAATATGGCTAATAATATGAGTTAGATTGATAATAATAAGAGTAATGAGTATAGTAGTTGTAGTTCTATCGATTATATCTGCATAATATGGTTATTAGTATGAGTTAGATTGATAATAATAAGAGTAATAAGTATAGTAATTGTAGTTCTATCGATCATATAAGCATAATATGGCTAATAATATGAGTTAGATTGATAATAATAAGAGTAATGAGTATAGTAATTGTACTTCTATCGATTATATCTGCATAATATGGCTAATAATATGAGTTAGATTGATAATAATAAGAGTAATAAGTATAGTAATTGTCGTCCTATCGATCATATCTGCATAATTTGGTTAATAATATGAGTTAGATTGATAATAGTGAGTGTAATAAATATAGTAATTGTCGTTCTATCGATCATATAAGCATAATATGGCTAATAATATGAGTTAGATTGATAATAATAAGAGGAGTGAGTATAGTAATTGTCGTTCTATCGGTCATATATGCATAATATGGCTAATAATATGAGTTAGATTGATAATAATAAGAGAAATGAGTATAGTAATTGTCGTTCTATCGATCATATAAGCATAATATGGCTAATAATATGAGTTAGACTGATTATAGTGAGTGTAATCAGTATAGTAATTGTGGTTCTGTCGATCATATAAGCATAATATGGCTAATAGTATGAGTTAGATTGATAATAATAAGAGTAATAAGTAGAGTAATTGTCGTTCTCTCGATCATATAACCATAATATGGCTAATAATATGAGATAGATGGATAATAATAAGAGTAATAAGTATAGTAATTGTCGTCCTATCGATCATATCTGCATAATTTGGTTAATAATATGTGTTAGATTGATAATAGTGAGTGTAATAAATATAGTAATTGTCGTTCTATCGATCATATCTGCATAATGTGGTTAATAATATGAGTTAGATTGATAATATTGAGTGTAATAAGTATAGTAATTGTCGTTCTGTCGATCATATAAGCATAATGTGGCGAATAATTTGAGTTAGATGGATAATAATAAGAGTAGTGAGTATAGTAATTGTCGTTCTATCGATCATATAAGCATAATATGGCTAATAATATGAGTTAGATTGATAATAATAAGAGTAATGAGTATAGTAGTTGTAGTTCTATCGATTATATCTGCATAATATGGTTATTAGTATGAGTTAGATTGATAATAATAAGAGTAATAAGTATAGTAATTGTAGTTCTATCGATCATATAAGCATAATATGGCTAATAATATGAGTTAGATTGATAATAATAAGAGTAATGAGTATAGTAATTGTACTTCTATCGATTATATCTGCATAATATGGCTAATAATATGAGTTAGATTGATAATAATAAGAGTAATAAGTATAGTAATTGTCGTCCTATCGATCATATCTGCATAATTTGGTTAATAATATGAGTTAGATTGATAATAGTGAGTGTAATAAATATAGTAATTGTCGTTCTATCGATCATATAAGCATAATATGGCTAATAATATGAGTTAGATTGATAATAATAAGAGGAGTGAGTATAGTAATTGTCGTTCTATCGGTCATATATGCATAATATGGCTAATAATATGAGTTAGATTGATAATAATAAGAGAAATGAGTATAGTAATTGTCGTTCTATCGATCATATAAGCATAATATGGCTAATAATATGAGTTAGACTGATTATAGTGAGTGTAATCAGTATAGTAATTGTGGTTCTGTCGATCATATAAGCATAATATGGCTAATAGTATGAGTTAGATTGATAATAATAAGAGTAATAAGTAGAGTAATTGTCGTTCTCTCGATCATATAACCATAATATGGCTAATAATATGAGATAGATGGATAATAATAAGAGTAATAAGTATAGTAATTGTCGTCCTATCGATCATATCTGCATAATTTGGTTAATAATATGTGTTAGATTGATAATAGTGAGTGTAATAAATATAGTAATTGTAGTTCTATTGCTCATATAAGCATAATATGGCTAATAATATGAGTTAGATTGATAATAATAAGAGTAATAAGTATAGTAATTGTCGTTCTATCGATCATATAAGCATAATATGGCTAATAATATGAGTTACATTGATAATAATAAGAGGAGTGAGTATAGTAATTGTCGTCCTATCAATCATATAAGCATAATATGGCTAATAATATGAGTTAGATTGATAATAATAAGAGTAATAAGTATAGTAATTGTCGTTCTATCGATCATATAAGCATAATATGGCTAATAATATGAGTTAGATTGATAATAATAAGAGGAGTGAGTATAGTAATTGTCGTCCTATCGATCATATAAGCCTAATATGGCTAATAATATGAGTTAGATTGATAATAATAAGAGTAATGAGTATAGTAATTGTCGTTCTATCGGTCATATATGCATAATATGGCTAATAATATGAGTTAGATTGATAATAATAAGAGAAATGAGTATAGTAATTGTCGTTCTATCGATCATATAAGCATAATATGGCTAATAATATGAGTTAGACTGATAATAGTGAGTGTAATCAGTATAGTAATTGTCGTTCTGTCGATCATATAACCATAATATGGCGAATAATATGAGATAGATGGATAATAATAAGAGTAATAAGTATAGTAATTGTCGTCCTATCGATCATATCTGCATAATTTGGTTAATAATATGAGTTAGATTGATAATAGTGAGTGTAATAAATATAGTAATTGTAGTTCTATTGCTCATATAAGCATAATATGGCTAAAAATATGAGTTAGATTGATAATAATAAGAGTAATAAGTATAGTAATTGTCGTTCTATCGATCATATAAGCATAATATGGCTAATAATATGAGTTAGATTGATAATAATAAGAGGAGTGAGTACAGTAATTGTCGTCCTATCGATCATATAAGCATAATATGGCTAATAATATGAGTTAGATTGATAATAATAAGAGTAATGAGTATAGTAATTGTAGTTCTATCGCTAATATCTGCATAATATGGTTAATAATATGAGTTAGATTGATAATTATAAGCGTAATAAGTATAGTAAATGTAGTTCTATTGCTCATATAAGCATAATATGGCTAATAATATGAGTTAGATTGATAATAATAAGAGTAATAAGTATAGTAATTGTCGTTCTATCGATCATATAAGCATAATATGGCTAATAATATGAGTTAGATTGATAATAATAAGAGGAGTGAGTATAGTAATTGTCGTCCTATCGATCATATAAGCATAATATGGCTAATAATATGAGTTAGATTGATAATAATAAGAGTAATGAGTATAGTAATTGTAGTTCTATCGCTCATATCTGCATAATATGGTTAATAATATGAGTTAGATTGATAATTATAAGCGTAATAAGTATAGTAAATGTAGTTCTATTGCTCATATAAGCATAATATGGCTAATAATATGAGTTAGATTGATAATAATAAGAGTAATAAGTAGAGTAATTGTCGTTCTCTCGATCATATAACCATAATATGGCGAATAATATGAGATAGATGGATAATAATAAGAGTAATAAGTATAGTAATTGTCGTCCTATCGATCATATCTGCATAATTTGGTTAATAATATGAGTTAGATTGATAATAGTGAGTGTAATAAATATAGTAATTGTAGTTCTATTGCTCATATAAGCATAATATGGCTAATAATATGAGTTAGATTGATAATAATAAGAGTAATAAGTATAGTAATTGTCGTTCTATCGATCATATAAGCATAATATGGCTAATAATATGAGTTACATTGATAATAATAAGAGGAGTGAGTATAGTAATTGTCGTCCTATCAATCATATAAGCATAATATGGCTAATAATATGAGTTAGATTGATAATAATAAGAGTAATAAGTATAGTAATTGTCGTCCTATCGATCATATAAGCATAATATGGCTAATAATATGAGTTAGATTGATAATAATAAGAGGAGTGAGTATAGTAATTGTCGTCCTATCGATCATATAAGCCTAATATGGCTAATAATATGAGTTAGATTGATAATAATAAGAGTAATGAGTATAGTAATTGTCGTTCTATCGGTCATATATGCATAATATGGCTAATAATATGAGTTAGATTGATAATAATAAGAGAAATGAGTATAGTAATTGTCGTTCTATCGATCATATAAGCATAATATGGCTAATAATATGAGTTAGACTGATAATAGTGAGTGTAATCAGTATAGTAATTGTCGTTCTGTCGATCATATAAGCATAATATGGCTAATAGTATGAGTTAGATTGATAATAATAAGAGTAATAAGTAGAGTAATTGTCGTTCTCTCGATCATATAACCATAATATGGCGAATAATATGAGATAGATGGATAATAATAAGAGTAATAAGTATAGTAATTGTCGTCCTATCGATCATATCTGCATAATTTGGTTAATAATATGAGTTAGATTGATAATAGTGAGTGTAATAAATATAGTAATTGTAGTTCTATTGCTCATATAAGCATAATATGGCTAAAAATATGAGTTAGATTGATAATAATAAGAGTAATAAGTATAGTAATTGTCGTTCTATCGATCATATAAGCATAATATGGCTAATAATATGAGTTAGATTGATAATAATAAGAGGAGTGAGTATAGTAATTGTCGTCCTATCGATCATATAAGCATAATATGGCTAATAATATGAGTTAGATTGATAATAATAAGAGGAGTGAGTATAGTAATTGTCGTCCTATCGATCATATAAGCATAATATGGCTAATAATATGAGTTAGATTGATAATAATAAGAGTAATGAGTATAGTAATTGTAGTTCTATCGCTAATATCTGCATAATATGGTTAATAATATGAGTTAGATTGATAATTATAAGCGTAATAAGTATAGTAAATGTAGTTCTATTGCTCATATAAGCATAATATGGCTAATAATATGAGTTAGATTGATAATAATAAGAGTAATAAGTATAGTAATTGTCGTTCTATCGATCATATAAGCATAATATGGCTAATAATATGAGTTAGATTGATAATAATAAGAGGAGTGAGTATAGTAATTGTAGTTCTATTGCTCATATAAGCATAATATGGCTAATAATATGAGTCAGATTGATAATAATAAGAGTAATAAGTATAGTAATTGTCGTTCTATCGATCATATAAGCATAATATGGCTAATAATATGAGTTAGATTGACAATAATAAGAGGAGTGAGTATAGTAATTGTAGTTCTATCGCTAATATCTGCATAATATGGTTAATAATATGAGTTAGATTGATAATTATAAGAGTAATAAGTAGAGTAATTGTCGTTCTCTCGATCATATAACCATAATATGGTTAATAATATGAGATAGATGGATAATAATAAGAGTAATAAGTATAGTAATTGTCGTCCTATCGATCATATCTGCATAATATGGTTAATAATATGAGTTGGATTGATAATAGTGAGTGTAATAAGTATTGTAATTGTAGTTCTATTGCTCATATAAGCATAATATGGCTAATAATATGAGTTAGATTGATAATAATAAGAGTAATAAGTATAGTAATTGCAGTTCTATTGCTCATATAAGCATAGTTAGGTTAATACTATGAGTTAAATTGATAATAATAAGAGTAATGAGTATCGTAATTGTCGTTCTATCGGTCATATATGCATAATATGGCTAACAATATGAGTTAGATTGATAAAAATAAGAGAAATGAGTATAGTAATTGTCGTTCTATCGATCATATAAGCATAATATGGCTAATAATTTTAGATAGATGGATAATAATAAGAGTAATATGTATAGTAATCGTCGTCCTATCGATCATATCTGCATAATTTGGTTAATAATATGTGTTAGATTGATAATAGTGAGTGTAATAAATATAGTAATTGTAGTTCTATTGCTCATATAAGCATAATATGGCTAATAATATGAGTTAGATTGATAAAAATAGGAGTAATAAGTATAGTAATTGTCGTTCTATCGATCATATAAGCATAATATGGCTAATAATATGAGTTAGATTGATAATAATAAGAGGAGTGAGTATAGTAATTGTCGTCCTATCGATCATATAAGCATAATATGGCTAATAATATGAGTTAGATTGATAATAATAAGAGGAGTGAGTATAGTAATTGTCGTCCTATCGATCATATAAGCATAATATGGCTAATAATATGAGTTAGATTGATAATAATAAGAGTAATGAGTAAAGTAATTGTAGTTCTATCGATTATATCTGCATAATATGGTTAATAATATGAGTTAGATTGATAATAATAAGCGTAATAAGTATAGTAAATGTAGTTCTATCGATCATATAAGCATAATATGGCTAATAATATGACTTAGATTGATAATAATAAGAGTAGTGAGTATAGTAATTGTCGTTCTATCGATCATAGAAGCATAATATGGCTAATAATGTGAGTTAGATTGATAATAATTAGAGTAATGAGTATAGTAATTGTCGTTCTATCGATCATATGAGCATAATATGGCTAATAATATGAGTTAGATTGATAATTATAAGAGTAATAAGAATAGTAATTGTAGTTCTATTGCTCATATAAGCATAATATGGCTAATAATATGAGTTAGATTGATAATAATAAGAGTAATAAGTATAGTAATTGTCGTTCTATCGATCATATAAGCATAATATGGCTAATAATATGAGTTACATTGATAATAAGAAGAGGAGTGAGTATAGTAATTGTCGTCCTATCAATCATATAAGCATAATATGGCTAATAATATGAGTTAGATTGATAATAATAAGAGTAATAAGTATAGTAATTGTCGTCCTATCGATCACATCTGCATAATTTGGTTAATAATATGAGTTAGATTGATAATAATAAGAGTAATAAGTATAGTAATTGTCGTTCTATCGATCATATAAGCATAATATGGCTAATAATATGAGTTAGATTGATAATAATAAGAGGAGTGAGTATAGTAATTGTCGTCCTATCGATCATATAAGCATAATATGGCTAATAATATGAGTTAGATTGATAATAATAAGAGTAATGAGTATAGTAATTGTAGTTCTATCGCTAATATCTGCATAATATGGTTAATAATATGAGTTAGATTGATAATTATAAGAGTAATAAGTAGAGTAATTGTCGTTCTCTCGATCATATAACCATAATATGGCTAATAATATGAGATAGATGGATAATAATAAGAGTAATAAGTATAGTAATTGTCGTCCTATCGATCATATCTGCATAATATGGTTAATAATATGAGTTGGATTGATAATAGTGAGTGTAATAAGTATAGTAATTGTAGTTCTATTGCTCATATAAGCATAATATGGCTAATAATATGAGTTAGATTGATAATAATAAGAGTAATAAGTATAGTAATTGCAGTTCTATTGCTCATATAAGCATAATTAGGTTAATACTATGAGTTAAATTGATAATAATAAGAGTAATGAGTATCGTAATTGTCGTTCTATCGGTCATATATGCATAATATGGCTAACAATATGAGTTAGATTGATAAAAATAAGAGAAATGAGTATAGTAATTGTCGTTCTATCGATCATATAAGCATAATATGGCTAATAATTTGAGATAGATGGATAATAATAAGAGTAATATGTATAGTAATCGTCGTCCTATCGATCATATCTGCATAATTTGGTTAATAATATGTGTTAGATTGATAATAGTGAGTGTAATAAATATAGTAATTGTAGTTCTATTGCTCATATAAGCATAATATGGCTAATAATATGAGTTAGATTGATAATCATAAGAGGAGTGAGTATAGTAATTGTCGTCCTATCGATCATATAAGCATAATATGGCTAATAATATGAGTTAGATTGATAATAATAAGAGGAGTGAGTATAGTAATTGTCGTCCTATCGATCATATAAGCATAATATGGCTAATAATATGAGTTAGATTGATAATAATAAGAGTAATGAGTATAGTAATTGTAGTTCTATCGATTATATCTGCATAATATGGTTAATAATATGAGTTAGATTGATAATAATAAGCGTAATAAGTATAGTAAATGTAGTTCTATCGATCATATAAGCATAATATGGCTAATAATATGACTTAGATTGATAATAATAAGAGTAGTGAGTATAGTAATTGTCGTTCTATCGATCATAGAAGCATAATATGGCTAATAATGTGAGTTAGATTGATAATAATTAGAGTAATGAGTATAGTAATTGTCGTTCTATCGATCATATGAGCATAATATGGCTAATAATATGAGTTAGATTGATAATTATAAGAGTAATAAGAATAGTAATTGTAGTTCTATTGCTCATATAAGCATAATATGGCTAATAATATGAGTTAGATTGATAATAATAAGAGTAATAAGTATAGTAATTGTCGTTCTATCGATCATATAAGCATAATATGGCTAATAATATGAGTTACATTGATAATAAGAAGAGGAGTGAGTATAGTAATTGTCGTCCTATCAATCATATAAGCATAATATGGCTAATAATATGAGTTAGATTGATAATAATAAGAGTAATAAGTATAGTAATTGTCGTTCTATCGATCATATAAGCATAATATGGCTAATAATATGAGTTAGATTGATAATAGTGAGTGTAATCAGTATAGTAATTGTCGTTCTGTCGATCATATAAGCATAATATGGCTAATAGTATGAGTTAGATTGATAATAATAAGAGTAATAAGTAGAGTAATTGTCGTTCTCTCGATCATATAACCATAATATGGCGAATAATATGAGATAGATGGATAATAATAAGAGTAATAAGTATAGTAATTGTCGTCCTATCGATCACATCTGCATAATTTGGTTAATAATATGAGTTAGATTGATAATAATAAGAGTAATAAGTATAGTAATTGTCGTTCTATCGATCATATAAGCATAATATGGCTAATAATATGAGTTAGATTGATAATAATAAGAGGAGTGAGTATAGTAATTGTCGTCCTATCGATCATATAAGCATAATATGGCTAATAATATGAGTTAGATTGATAATAATAAGAGTAATGAGTATAGCAATTGTAGTTCTATCGCTAATATCTGCATAATATGGTTAATAATATGAGTTAGATTGATAATTATAAGAGTAATAAGTAGAGTAATTGCCGTTCTCTCGATCATATAACCATAATATGGCTAATAATATGAGATAGATGGATAATAATAAGAGTAATAAGTATAGTAATTGTCGTCCTATCGATCATATCTGCATAATATGGTTAATAATATGAGTTGGATTGATAATAGTGAGTGTAATAAGTATAGTAATTGTAGTTCTATTGCTCATATAAGCATAATATGGCTAATAATATGAGTTAGATTGATAATAATAAGAGTAATAAGTATAGTAATTGCAGTTCTATTGCTCATATAAGCATAATTGGGTTAATACTATGAGTTAAATTGATAATAATAAGAGTAATGAGTATAGTAATTGTCGTTCTATCGGTCATATATGCATAATATGGCTAATAATATGAGTTAGATTGATAAAAATAAGAGAAATGAGTATAGTAATTGTCGTTCTATCGATCATATAAGCATAATATGGCTAATAATATGAGTTAGATTGATAATAATAAGAGTAATGAGTATAGTAGTTTTCGTTCTATCGGTCATATATGCATAATATGGCTAATAATATGAGTTAGATTGATAATAATAAGAGAAATGAGTATAGTAATTGCCGTTCTATCGATCATATAAGCATAATATGGCTAATAATTTGAGATAGATGGATAATAATAAGAGTAATAAGTATAGTAATTGTCGTCCTATCGATCATATCTGCATAATATGGTTATTAATATGAGTTAGATTGATAATAGTGAGTGTAATAAGTATAGTAATTGTAGTTCTATTGCTCATATAAGCATAATATGGTTAATAATATGCGTTAGATTGATAATAATAAGAGTAATGAATATAGTAATTGCCGTTCTATCGATCATATAAGCATAATATGGCTAATAATATGAGTTAGATTGATAATAACAAGAGTAAAAAGTATAGTAGTTGTCGTTCTATCGATCATATAAGCATAATATGGCTAATAATATGAGGTAGATTGATAATAATAAGAGTAATAAGTATAGTAATTGTCGTCCTATCTATCATATTTGCATAATATGGTTAATAATATGAGTTAGATTGATAATAGTGAGTGTAATAAGTATAGTAATTGTAGTTCTATTGCTCATATAAGCATAATATGGCTAATAATATGAGTTAGATTGATAATAATAAGAGTAATAAGTATAGTAATTGTCGTTCTATCGATCATATAAGCATAATATGGCTAATAATATGAGTTAGATTGATAATAATAAGAGTAGTGAGTATAGTAATTGTCGTTCTATCGATCATATAAGCATAATATGGCTAATAATGTGAGTTAGATTGATAATAATAAGAGTAATGAGTATAGTAATTGTCGTTCTATCGATCATATGAGCATAATATGGCTAATAATATGAGTTAGATTGATAATAGTAAGAGTAATAAGTATAGTAATTGTCGTTCTATTGATCATATCTGCATAATATGGTTAATAATATGACTTAGATTGATAATAGTGAGTGTAATCAGTATAGTAATTGTCGTTCTATCGATCATATCTGCATAATGTGGTTAATAATATGAGTTAGATTGATAATATTGAGTGTAACAAGTATAGTAATTGTCGTTCTGTCGTTCATATAAGCATAATATGGCTAATAATATGAGTTAGATTGATAATAATAAGAGTAATAAGTATAGTAATTGTCGTTCTATTGATCATACAAGCATAATATGGCTAATAGTATGAGTTAGATTGATAATAATAAGAGTAATGAGTATAGTAATTGTCGTTCTATCGATCATATAAGCATAATATGGCTAATAATATGAATTAGATTGATAATAATAAGTGTAATGAGTATAGTAATTGTCGTTCTATGGATAATATAAGCATAATATGGCTAATAATATGAATTAGATAGATAATAATAAGAGTAATGAGTATAGTAATTGAAGTTCTATCGCTAATATCTGCATAATATGGTTAATAATATGAGTTAGATTGATAATTATAAGAGTAATATGTAGAGTAATTGTCGTTCTCTCGATCATATAACCATAATATGGCTAATAATATGAGATAGATGGATAATAATAAGAGTAATATGTTTAGTAATCGTCGTCCTATCGATCATATCTGCATAATTTGGTTAATAATATGAGTTAGATTGATAATAATAAGAGTAATGAGTATAGTAATTGTAGTTCTATCGATTATATCTGCATAATATGGTTAATAATATGAGTTAGATTGATAATAATAAGCGTAATAAGTATAGTAAATGTAGTTCTATCGATCATATAAGCATAATATGGCTAATAATATGACTTAGATTGATAATAATAAGAGTAGTGAGTATAGTAATTGTCGTTCTATCGATCATAGAAGCATAATATGGCTAATAATGTGAGTTAGATTGATAATAATAAGAGTAATGAGTATAGTAATTGTCGTTCTATCGATCATATGAGCATAATATGGCTAATAATATGAGTTAGATTGATAATTATAAGAGTAATAAGAATAGTAATTGTCGTTCTATCGATCATATCTGCATAATGTGGTTAATAATATGAGTTACATTGATAATATTGAGTGTACTATGTATAGTAATTGTCGTTCTGTCGATCATATAAGCATAATGTGGCGAATAATATGAGTTAGATGGATAATAACAAGAGTAGTGAGTATAGTAATTGTCGTTCTATCGATCATATAAGCATAATATGCCTAATAATATGAGTTAGATTGATAATAATAAGAGTAATGAGTATAGTAGTTGTAGTTCTATCGATTATATCTGCATAATATGGTTATTAGTATGAGTTAGATTGATAATAATAAGAGTAATAAGTATAGTAATTGTAGTTCTATCGATCATATAAGCATTATATGGCTAATAATATGAGTTAGATTGATAATAATAAGAGTAATGAGTATAGTAATTGTACTTCTATCGATTATATCTGCATAATATGGCTAATAATATGAGTTAGATTGATAATAATAAGAGTAATAAGTATAGTAATTGTAATTCTATTGCTCATATAAGCATAATATGGTTAATACTATGAGTTAAATTGATAATAATAAGAGTAATGAGTATAGTAATTGTCGTTCTATCGGTCATATATGCATAATATGTCTAATAATATGAGTTAGATTGATAATAATAAGAGAAATGAGTATAGTAATTGTCGTTCCACCGATCATATAAGCATAATATGGCTAATAATTTGAGATAGATGGAGAATAATAAGAGTAATAAGTATAGTAATTGCCGTCCTATCGATCATATCTGCATAATATTGTTAATAATATGAGTTAGATTGATAATAATACGGGTAATGAGTATAGTAATTGTCGTTCTATCTATCATATAAGCTTAATACGGTTAATAATATGAGTTAGATTGATAATAATAAGAGTAATGAGTATAGTAATTGTCGTTCTATCGGTCATATATGCATAATATGGCTAATAATATGAGTTAGATTGATAATAATAAGAGAAATGAGTATAGTAATTGTCGTTCTATCGATCATATAAGCATAATATGGCTAATAATATGAGTTAGACTGATAATAGTGAGTGTAATCAGTATAGTAATTGTCGTTCTGTCGATCATATAAGCATAATATGGCTAATAGTATGAGTTAGATTGATAATAATAAGAGTAATAAGTATAATAATTGTCGTTCTATCGATCATATAAGCATAATATGGCTAATAATATGAGTTAGATTGATAATAATAAGAGTAATGAGTACAGTAATTGTAGTTCTATCGATTATATCTGCATAATATGGTTAATAATATGAGTTAGATTGATAATAATAAGCGTAATAAGTATAGTAAATGTAGTTCTATCGATCATATAAGCATAATATGGCTAATAATATGAGTTAGATTGATAATAATAAGAGTAATGAGTATAGTAGTTGTCCTTCTATCGGTCATATATGCATAATATGGCTAATAATATGAGATAGATGGATAATAATAAGAGTAATATGTATAGTAATCGTCGTCCTATCGATCATATCTGCATAATTTGGTTAATAATATGTGTTAGATTGATAATAGTGAGTGTAATAAATATAGTAATTGTAGTTCTATTGCTCATATAAGCATAATATGGCTAATAATATGAGTTAGATTGATAATCATAAGAGGAGTGAGTATAGTAATTGTCGTCCTATCGATCATATAAGCATAATATGGCTAATAATATGAGTTAGATTGATAATAATAAGAGGAGTGAGTATAGTAATTGTCGTCCTATCGATCATATAAGCATAATATGGCTAATAATATGAGTTAGATTGATAATAATAAGAGTAATGAGTATAGTAATTGTAGTTCTATCGATTATATCTGCATAATATGGTTAATAATATGAGTTAGATTGATAATAATAAGAGGAGTGAGTATAGTAATTGTCGTCCTATCGATCATATAAGCATAATATGGCTAATAATATGAGTTAGATTGATAATAATAAGAGTAATGAGTATAGTAATTGTAGTTCTATCGATTATATCTGCATAATATGGTTAATAATATGAGTTAGATTGATAATAATAAGCGTAATAAGTATAGTAAATGTAGTTCTATCGATCATATAAGCATAATATGGCTAATAATATGACTTAGATTGATAATAATAAGAGTAGTGAGTATAGTAATTGTCGTTCTATCGATCATAGAAGCATAATATGGCTAATAATGTGAGTTAGATTGATAATAATTAGAGTAATGAGTATAGTAATTGTCGTTCTATCGATCATATGAGCATAATATGGCTAATAATATGAGTTAGATTGATAATTATAAGAGTAATAAGAATAGTAATTGTAGTTCTATTGCTCATATAAGCATAATATGGCTAATAATATGAGTTAGATTGATAATAATAAGAGTAATAAGTATAGTAATTGTCGTTCTATCGATCATATAAGCATAATATGGCTAATAATATGAGTTACATTGATAATAAGAAGAGGAGTGAGTATAGTAATTGTCGTCCTATCAATCATATAAGCATAATATGGCTAATAATATGAGTTAGATTGATAATAATAAGAGTAATAAGTATAGTAATTGTCGTTCTATCGATCATATAAGCATAATATGGCTAATAATATGAGTTAGATTGATAATAGTGAGTGTAATCAGTATAGTAATTGTCGTTCTGTCGATCATATAAGCATAATATGGCTAATAGTATGAGTTAGATTGATAATAATAAGAGTAATAAGTAGAGTAATTGTCGTTCTCTCGATCATATAACCATAATATGGCGAATAATATGAGATAGATGGATAATAATAAGAGTAATAAGTATAGTAATTGTCGTCCTATCGATCACATCTGCATAATTTGGTTAATAATATGAGTTAGATTGATAATAATAAGAGTAATAAGTATAGTAATTGTCGTTCTATCGATCATATAAGCATAATATGGCTAATAATATGAGTTAGATTGATAATAATAAGAGGAGTGAGTATAGTAATTGTCGTCCTATCGATCATATAAGCATAATATGGCTAATAATATGAGTTAGATTGATAATAATAAGAGTAATGAGTATAGCAATTGTAGTTCTATCGCTAATATCTGCATAATATGGTTAATAATATGAGTTAGATTGATAATTATAAGAGTAATAAGTAGAGTAATTGCCGTTCTCTCGATCATATAACCATAATATGGCTAATAATATGAGATAGATGGATAATAATAAGAGTAATAAGTATAGTAATTGTCGTCCTATCGATCATATCTGCATAATATGGTTAATAATATGAGTTGGATTGATAATAGTGAGTGTAATAAGTATAGTAATTGTAGTTCTATTGCTCATATAAGCATAATATGGCTAATAATATGAGTTAGATTGATAATAATAAGAGTAATAAGTATAGTAATTGCAGTTCTATTGCTCATATAAGCATAATTGGGTTAATACTATGAGTTAAATTGATAATAATAAGAGTAATGAGTATAGTAATTGTCGTTCTATCGGTCATATATGCATAATATGGCTAATAATATGAGTTAGATTGATAAAAATAAGAGAAATGAGTATAGTAATTGTCGTTCTATCGATCATATAAGCATAATATGGCTAATAATATGAGTTAGATTGATAATAATAAGAGTAATGAGTATAGTAGTTTTCGTTCTATCGGTCATATATGCATAATATGGCTAATAATATGAGTTAGATTGATAATAATAAGAGAAATGAGTATAGTAATTGCCGTTCTATCGATCATATAAGCATAATATGGCTAATAATTTGAGATAGATGGATAATAATAAGAGTAATAAGTATAGTAATTGTCGTCCTATCGATCATATCTGCATAATATGGTTATTAATATGAGTTAGATTGATAATAGTGAGTGTAATAAGTATAGTAATTGTAGTTCTATTGCTCATATAAGCATAATATGGTTAATAATATGCGTTAGATTGATAATAATAAGAGTAATGAATATAGTAATTGCCGTTCTATCGATCATATAAGCATAATATGGCTAATAATATGAGTTAGATTGATAATAACAAGAGTAAAAAGTATAGTAGTTGTCGTTCTATCGATCATATAAGCATAATATGGCTAATAATATGAGGTAGATTGATAATAATAAGAGTAATAAGTATAGTAATTGTCGTCCTATCTATCATATTTGCATAATATGGTTAATAATATGAGTTAGATTGATAATAGTGAGTGTAATAAGTATAGTAATTGTAGTTCTATTGCTCATATAAGCATAATATGGCTAATAATATGAGTTAGATTGATAATAATAAGAGTAATAAGTATAGTAATTGTCGTTCTATCGATCATATAAGCATAATATGGCTAATAATATGAGTTAGATTGATAATAATAAGAGTAGTGAGTATAGTAATTGTCGTTCTATCGATCATATAAGCATAATATGGCTAATAATGTGAGTTAGATTGATAATAATAAGAGTAATGAGTATAGTAATTGTCGTTCTATCGATCATATGAGCATAATATGGCTAATAATATGAGTTAGATTGATAATAGTAAGAGTAATAAGTATAGTAATTGTCGTTCTATTGATCATATCTGCATAATATGGTTAATAATATGACTTAGATTGATAATAGTGAGTGTAATCAGTATAGTAATTGTCGTTCTATCGATCATATCTGCATAATGTGGTTAATAATATGAGTTAGATTGATAATATTGAGTGTAACAAGTATAGTAATTGTCGTTCTGTCGTTCATATAAGCATAATATGGCTAATAATATGAGTTAGATTGATAATAATAAGAGTAATAAGTATAGTAATTGTCGTTCTATTGATCATACAAGCATAATATGGCTAATAGTATGAGTTAGATTGATAATAATAAGAGTAATGAGTATAGTAATTGTCGTTCTATCGATCATATAAGCATAATATGGCTAATAATATGAATTAGATTGATAATAATAAGTGTAATGAGTATAGTAATTGTCGTTCTATGGATAATATAAGCATAATATGGCTAATAATATGAATTAGATAGATAATAATAAGAGTAATGAGTATAGTAATTGAAGTTCTATCGCTAATATCTGCATAATATGGTTAATAATATGAGTTAGATTGATAATTATAAGAGTAATAAGTAGAGTAATTGTCGTTCTCTCGATCATATAACCATAATATGGCTAATAATATGAGATAGATGGATAATAATAAGAGTAATATGTTTAGTAATCGTCGTCCTATCGATCATATCTGCATAATTTGGTTAATAATATGAGTTAGATTGATAATAATAAGAGTAATGAGTATAGTAATTGTAGTTCTATCGATTATATCTGCATAATATGGTTAATAATATGAGTTAGATTGATAATAATAAGCGTAATAAGTATAGTAAATGTAGTTCTATCGATCATATAAGCATAATATGGCTAATAATATGACTTAGATTGATAATAATAAGAGTAGTGAGTATAGTAATTGTCGTTCTATCGATCATAGAAGCATAATATGGCTAATAATGTGAGTTAGATTGATAATAATAAGAGTAATGAGTATAGTAATTGTCGTTCTATCGATCATATGAGCATAATATGGCTAATAATATGAGTTAGATTGATAATTATAAGAGTAATAAGAATAGTAATTGTCGTTCTATCGATCATATCTGCATAATGTGGTTAATAATATGAGTTACATTGATAATATTGAGTGTACTATGTATAGTAATTGTCGTTCTGTCGATCATATAAGCATAATGTGGCGAATAATATGAGTTAGATGGATAATAACAAGAGTAGTGAGTATAGTAATTGTCGTTCTATCGATCATATAAGCATAATATGCCTAATAATATGAGTTAGATTGATAATAATAAGAGTAATGAGTATAGTAGTTGTAGTTCTATCGATTATATCTGCATAATATGGTTATTAGTATGAGTTAGATTGATAATAATAAGAGTAATAAGTATAGTAATTGTAGTTCTATCGATCATATAAGCATTATATGGCTAATAATATGAGTTAGATTGATAATAATAAGAGTAATGAGTATAGTAATTGTACTTCTATCGATTATATCTGCATAATATGGCTAATAATATGAGTTAGATTGATAATAATAAGAGTAATAAGTATAGTAATTGTAATTCTATTGCTCATATAAGCATAATATGGTTAATACTATGAGTTAAATTGATAATAATAAGAGTAATGAGTATAGTAATTGTCGTTCTATCGGTCATATATGCATAATATGTCTAATAATATGAGTTAGATTGATAATAATAAGAGAAATGAGTATAGTAATTGTCGTTCCACCGATCATATAAGCATAATATGGCTAATAATTTGAGATAGATGGAGAATAATAAGAGTAATAAGTATAGTAATTGCCGTCCTATCGATCATATCTGCATAATATTGTTAATAATATGAGTTAGATTGATAATAATACGGGTAATGAGTATAGTAATTGTCGTTCTATCTATCATATAAGCTTAATACGGTTAATAATATGAGTTAGATTGATAATAATAAGAGTAATGAGTATAGTAATTGTCGTTCTATCGGTCATATATGCATAATATGGCTAATAATATGAGTTAGATTGATAATAATAAGAGAAATGAGTATAGTAATTGTCGTTCTATCGATCATATAAGCATAATATGGCTAATAATATGAGTTAGACTGATAATAGTGAGTGTAATCAGTATAGTAATTGTCGTTCTGTCGATCATATAAGCATAATATGGCTAATAGTATGAGTTAGATTGATAATAATAAGAGTAATAAGTATAATAATTGTCGTTCTATCGATCATATAAGCATAATATGGCTAATAATATGAGTTAGATTGATAATAATAAGAGTAATGAGTACAGTAATTGTAGTTCTATCGATTATATCTGCATAATATGGTTAATAATATGAGTTAGATTGATAATAATAAGCGTAATAAGTATAGTAAATGTAGTTCTATCGATCATATAAGCATAATATGGCTAATAATATGAGTTAGATTGATAATAATAAGAGTAATGAGTATAGTAGTTGTCCTTCTATCGGTCATATATGCATAATATGGCTAATAATATGAGTTAGATTGATAATAATAAGAGTAATGAATATAGTAATTGCCGTTCTATCGATCATATAAGCATAATATGGCTAATAATATGAGTTAGATTGATAATAACAAGAGTAAAAAGTATAGTAGTTGTCGTTCTATCGATCATATAAGCATAATATGGCTAATAATATGAATTAGATTGATAATAATAAGTGTAATGAGTATAGTAATTGTCGTTCTATGGATAATATAAGCATAATATGGCTAATAATATGAATTAGATAGATAATAATAAGAGTAATGAGTATAGTAATTGTAGTTCTATCGCTAATATCTGCATAATATGGATAATAATATGAGTTAGATTGATAATTATAAGAGTAATAAGTAGAGTAATTGTCGTTCTCTCGATCATATAACCATAATATGGCTAATAATATGAGATAGATGGATAATAATAAGAGTAATATGTATAGTAATCGTCGTCCTATCGATCATATCTGCATAATTTGGTTAATAATATGAGTTAGATTGATAATAATAAGAGTAATGAGTATAGTAATTGTAGTTCTATCGATTATATCTGCATAATATGGTTAATAATATGAGTTAGATTGATAATAATAAGCGTAATAAGTATAGTAAATGTAGTTCTATCGATCATATAAGCATAATATGGCTAATAATATGACTTAGATTGATAATAATAAGAGTAGTGAGTATAGTAATTGTCGTTCTATCGATCATAGAAGCATAATATGGCTAATAATATGAGTTAGATTGATAATAACAAGAGTAAAAAGTATAGTAGTTGTCGTTCTATCGATCATATAAGCATAATATGGCTAATAATATGAGGTAGATTGATAATAATAAGAGTAATAAGTATAGTAATTGTCGTCCTATCTATCATATTTGCATAATATGGTTAATAATATGAGTTAGATTGATAATAGTGAGTGTAATAAGTATAGTAATTGTCGTTCTGTCGATCATATAAGCATAATGTGGCGAATAATATGAGTTAGATGGATAATAACAAGAGTAGTGAGTATAGTAATTGTCGTTCTATCGATCATATAAGCATAATATGCCTAATAATATGAGTTAGATTGATAATAATAAGAGTAATGAGTATAGTAGTTGTAGTTCTATCGATTATATCTGCATAATATGGTTATTAGTATGAGTTAGATTGATAATAATAAGAGTAATAAGTATAGTAATTGTAGTTCTATCGATCATATAAGCATTATATGGCTAATAATATGAGTTAGATTGATAATAATAAGAGTAATGAGTATAGTAATTGTACTTCTATCGATTATATCTGCATAATATGGCTAATAATATGAGTTAGATTGATAATAATAAGAGTAATAAGTATAGTAATTGTAGTCCTATTGCTCATATAAGCATAATATGGTTAATACTATGAGTTAAATTGATAATAATAAGAGTAATGAGTATAGTAATTGTCGTTCTATCGGTCATATATGCATAATATGTCTAATAATATGAGTTAGATTGATAATAATAAGAGAAATGAGTATAGTAATTGTAGTTCTATCGATTATATCTGCATAATATGGCTAATAATATGAGTTAGATTGATAATAATAAGAGTAATAAGTATAGTAATTGTCGTCCTATCGATCATATCTGCATAATATGGTTAATAATATGAGTTGGATTGATAATAGTGAGTGTAATAAGTATAGTAATTGTCGTTCTATCGATCATATAAGCATAATATGGCTAATAATATGAGTTAGATTGATAATAATAAGAGGAGTGAGTATAGTAATTGTCGTCCGATCGATCATATAAGCATAATATGGCTAATAATATGAGTTAGATTGATAATAATAAGAGGAGTGAGTATAGTAATTGTCGTCCTATCGATCATATAAGCATAATATGGCTAATAATATGAGTTAGATTGATAATAATAAAAGTAATGAGTATAGTAATTGTAGTTCTATCGATTATATCTGCATAATATGGTTAATAATATGAGTTAGATTGATAATAATAAGCGTAATAAGTATAGTAAATGTAGTTCTATCGATCATATAAGCATAATATGGCTAATAATATGACTTAGATTGATAATAATAAGAGTAGTGAGTATAGTAATTGTCGTTCTATCGATCATAGAAGCATAATATGGCTAATAATGTGAGTTAGATTGATAATAATAAGACTAATGAGTATAGTAATTGTCGTTCTATCGATCATATGAGCATAATATGGCTAATAATATGAGTTAGATTGATAATTATAAGAGTAATAAGAATAGTAATTGTCGTTCTATTGATCATATCTGCATAATATGGTTAATAATATGACTTAGATTGATAATAGTGAGTGTAATCAGTATAGTAATTGTCGTTCTATCGATCATATCTGCATAATGTGGTTAATAATATGAGTTAGATTGATAATATTGAGTGTAATAAGTATAGTAATTGTCGTTCTGTCGATCATATAAGCATAATGTGGCGAATAATATGAGTTAGATGGATAATAATAAGAGTAGTGAGTATAGTAATTGTCGTTCTATCGATCATACAAGCATAATATAGCTAATAATATGAGTTAGATTGATAATAATAAGAGTAATGAGTATAGTAGTTGTAGTTCTATCGATTATATCTGCATAATATGGTTATTAGTATGAGTTAGATTGATAATAATAAGAGTAATAAGTATAGTAATTGTAGTTCTATCGATCATATAAGCATAATATGGCTAATAATATGAGTTAGATTGATAATAATAAGAGTAATGAGTATAGTAATTGTACTTCTATCGATTATATCTGCATAATATGGCTAATAATATGAGTTAGATTGATAATAATAAGAGTAATAAGTATAGTAATTGTAGTTCTATTGCTCATATAAGCATAATATGGTTAATACTATGAGTTAAATTGATAATAATAAGAGTAATGAGTATAGTAATTGTCGTTCTATCGGTCATATATGCATAATATGTCTAATAATATGAGTTAGATTGATAATGATAAGAGAAATGAGTATAGTAATTGTCGTTCCACCGATCATATAAGCATAATATGGCTAATAATTTGAGATAGATGGATAATAATAAGAGTAATAAGTATAGTAATTGCCGTCCTATCGATCATATCTGCATAATATGGTTAATAATATGAGTTAGATTGATAATAGTGAGTGTAATAAGTATAGTAATTGTCGTTCTATCGATCATATCTGCATAATGTGGTTAATAATATGAGTTAGATTGATAATATTGAGTGTAATAAGTATAGTAATTGTCGTTCTGTCGATCATATAAGCATAATGTGGCGAATAATATGAGTTAGATGGATAATAATAAGAGTAGTGAGTATAGTAATTGTCGTTCTATCGATCATACAAGCATAATATAGCTAATAATATGAGTTAGATTGATAATAATAAGAGTAATGAGTATAGTAGTTGTAGTTCTATCGATTATATCTGCATAATATGGTTATTAGTATGAGTTAGATTGATAATAATAAGAGTAATAAGTATAGTAATTGTAGTTCTATCGATCATATAAGCATAATATGGCTAATAATATGAGTTAGATTGATAATAATAAGAGTAATGAGTATAGTAATTGTACTTCTATCGATTATATCTGCATAATATGGCTAATAATATGAGTTAGATTGATAATAATAAGAGTAATAAGTATAGTAATTGTAGTTCTATTGCTCATATAAGCATAATATGGTTAATACTATGAGTTAAATTGATAATAATAAGAGTAATGAGTATAGTAATTGTCGTTCTATCGGTCATATATGCATAATATGTCTAATAATATGAGTTAGATTGATAATGATAAGAGAAATGAGTATAGTAATTGTCGTTCCACCGATCATATAAGCATAATATGGCTAATAATTTGAGATAGATGGATAATAATAAGAGTAATAAGTATAGTAATTGCCGTCCTATCGATCATATCTGCATAATATGGTTAATAATATGAGTTAGATTGATAATAGTGAGTGTAATAAGTATAGTAATTGTAGTTCTATTGCTCATATAAGCATAATATGGTTAATAATATGCGTTAGATTGATAATAATAAGAGTAATGAATATAGTAATTGCCGCTCTATCGATCATATAAGCATAATATGGCTAATAATATGAGTTAGATTGATAATAATACGGGTAATGAGTATAGTAATTGTCGTTCTATCTACCATATAAGCTTAATACGGTTAATAATATGAGTTAGATTGATAATAATAAGAGTAATAAGTATAGTAATTGTAGTTCTATCGATCATATAAGCATAATATGGCTAATAATATGAGTTAGATTGATAATAATAAGAGTAATAAGTATAGTAATTGTCGTTCTATTGATCATATAAGCATAATATGGCGAATAATATGAGTTAGATGGATAATAATAAGAGTAGTGAGTATAGTAATTGTCGTTCTATCGATCATATAAGCATAATATAGCTAATAATATGAGTTAGATTGATAATAATAAGAGTAATGAGTATAGTAGTTGTAGTTCTCTCGATTATATCTGCATAATATGGTTATTAGTATGAGTTAGATTGATAATAATAAGAGTAATAAGTATAGTAATTGTAGTTCTATCGATCATATAAGCATAATATGGCTAATAATATGAGTTAGATTGATAATAATAAGAGTAATGAGTATAGTAATTGTACTTCTATCGATTATATCTGCATAATATGGCTAATAATATGAGTTAGATTGATAATAATAAGAGTAATAAGTATAGTAATTGTAGTTCTATTGCTCATATAAGCATAATATGGTTAATACTATGAGTTAAATTGATAATAATAAGAGTAACGAGTATAGTAATTGTCGTTCTATCGGTCATATATGCATAATATGTCTAATAATATGAGTTAGATTGATAATAATAAGAGAAATGAGTATAGTAATTGTCGTTCCACCGATCATATAAGCATAATATGGCTAATAATTTGAGATAGATGGATAATAATAAGAGTAATAAGTATAGTAATTGCCGTCCTATCGATCATATCTGCATAATATGGTTAATAATATGAGTTAGATTGATAATAGTGAGTGTAATAAGTATAGTAATTGTAGTTCTATTGCTCATATAAGCATAATATGGTTAATAATATGCGTTAGATTGATAATAATAAGAGTAATGAGTATAGTAATTGCCGCTCTATCGATCATATAAGCATAATATGGCTAATAATATGAGTTAGATTGATAATAATACGGGTAATGAGTATAGTAATTGTCGTTCTATCTATCATATAAGCTTAATACGGTTAATAATATGAGTTAGATTGATAATAATAAGAGTAATAAGTATAGTAATTGTAGTTCTATCGATCATATAAGCATAATATGGCTAATAATATGAGTTAGATTGATAATAATAAGAGTAATAAGTATAGTAATTGTCGTTCTATCTATCATATAAGCTTAATACGGTTAATAATATGAGTTAGATTGATAATAATAAGAGTAATAAGTATAGTAATTGTAGTTCTATCGATCATATAAGCATAATATGGCTAATAATATGAGTTAGATTGATAATAATAAGAGTAATAAGTATAGTAATTGTCGTTCTATTGATCATATAAGCATAATATGGCTAATAATATGAGTTAGATTGATAATAATAAGAGTAATGAGTATAGTAATTGTCGTTCTATCGGTCATATATGCATAATATGGCTAATAATATGAGTTAGATTGATAATAATAAGAGAAATGAGTATAGTAATTGTCGTTCTATCGATCATATAAGCATAATATGGCTAATAATATGAGTTAGACTGATAATAGTGAGTGTAATCAGTATAGTAATTGTCGTTCTGTCGATCATATAAGCATAATATGGCTAATAGTATGAGTTAGATTGATAATAATAAGAGTAATAAGTATAGTAATTGTCGTTCTATCGATCATATAAGCATAATATGGCTAATAATATGAGTTAGATTGATAATAATAAGAGTAATGAGTACAGTAATTGTAGTTCTATCGACTATATCTGCATAATATGGTTAATAATATGAGTTAGATTGATAATAATAAGCGTAATAAGTATAGTAAATGTAGTTCTATCGATCATATAAGCATAATATGGCTAATAATATGAGTTAGATTGATAATAATAAGAGTAATGAGTATAGTAGTTGTCGTTCTATCGGTCATATATGCATAATATGGCTAATAATATGAGTTAGATTGATAATAATAAGAGAAATGAGTATAGTAATTGCCGTTCTATCGATCATATAAGCATAGTATGGCTAATAATTTGAGATAGATGGATAATAATAAGAGTAATAAGTATAGTAATTGTAGTTCTATTGCTCATATAAGCATAATATGGTTAATAATATGCGTTAGATTGATAATAATAAGAGTAATGAATATAGTAATTGCCGTTCTATCGATCATATAAGCATAATATGGCTAATAATATGAGTTAGATTGATAATAACAGGAGTAAAAAGTATAGTAGTTGTCGTTCTATCGATCATATAAGCATAATATGGCTAATAATATGAGGTAGATTGATAATAATAAGAGTAATAAGTATAGTAATTGTCGTCCTATCTATCATATTTGCATAATATGGTTAATAATATGAGTTAGATTGATAATAGTGAGTGTAATAAGTATAGTAATTGTAGTTCTATTGCTCATATAAGCATAATATGGCTAATAATATGAGTTAGATGGATAATAATAAGAGTAATAAGTATAGTAATTGTCGTTCTATCGGTCATATATGCATAGTATTGCTAATAATATGAGTTAGATTGATAATAATAAGAGAAATGAGTATAGTAATTGTCGTTCTATCGATCATATAAGCATAATATGGCTAATAATATGAGTTAGACTGATAATAGTGAGTGTAATCAGTATAGTAATTGTCGTTCTGTCGATCATATAAGCATAATATGGCTAATAGTATGAGTTAGATTGATAATAATAAGAGTAATAAGTAGAGTTATTGTCGTTCTCTCGATCATATAACCATAATATGGCTAATAATATGAGATAGATGGATAATAATAAGAGTAATAAGTATAGTAATGGTCGTCCTATCGATCATATCTGCATAATTTGGTTAATAATATGAGTTAGATTGATAATAGTGAGTGTAATAAATACAGTAATTGTAGTTCTATTGCTCATATAAGCATAATATGGCTAATAATATGAGTTAGATTGATAATAATAAGAGTAATAAGTATAGTAATTGTCGTTCTATCGATCATATAAGCATAATATGGCTAATAATATGAGTTAGATTGATAATAATAAGAGGAGTGAGTATAGTAATTGTCGTCCTATCGATCATATAACCATAATATGGCTAATAATATGAGTTAGATTGATAATAATAAGAGTAATGAGTATAGTAATTGTACTTCTATCGATTATATCTGCATAATATGGCTAATAATATGAGTTAGATTGATAATAATAAGAGTAATAAGTATAGTAATTGTAGTTCTATTGCTCATATAAGCATAATATGGTTAATACTATGAGTTAAATTGATAATAATAAGAGTAATGAGTATAGTAATTGTCGTTCTATCGGTCATATATGCATAATATGTCTAATAATATGAGTTAGATTGATAATAATAAGAGAAATGAGTATAGTAATTGTCGTTCCACCGATCATATAAGCATAATATGGCTAATAATTTGAGATAGATGGATAATAATAAGAGTAATAAGTATAGTAATTGCCGTCCTATCGATCATATCTGCATAATATGGTTAATAATATGAGTTAGATTGATAATAGTGAGTGTAATAAGTATAGTAATTGTAGTTCTATTGCTCATATAAGCATAATATGGTTAATAATATGCGTTAGATTGATAATAATAAGAGTAATGAATATAGTAATTGCCGCTCTATCGATCATATAAGCATAATATGGCTAATAATATGAGTTAGATTGATAATAATAAGAGTAATAAGTATAGTAATTGTCGTTCTATCTATCATATAAGCTTAATACGGTTAATAATATGAGTTAGATTGATAATAATAAGAGTAATAAGTATAGTAATTGTAGTTCTATCGATCATATAAGCATAATATGGCTAATAATATGAGTTAGATTGATAATAATAAGAGTAATAAGTATAGTAATTGTCGTTCTATTGATCATATAAGCATAATATGGCTAATAATATGAGTTAGATTGATAATAATAAGAGTAATGAGTATAGTAATTGTCGTTCTATCGGTCATATATGCATAATATGGCTAATAATATGAGTTAGATTGATAATAATAAGAGAAATGAGTATAGTAATTGACGTTCTATCGATCATATAAGCATAATATGGCTAATAATATGATTTAGACTGATAATAGTGAGTGTAATCAGTATAGTAATTGTCGTTCTGTCGATCATATAAGCATAATATGGCTAATAGTATGAGTTAGATTGATAATAATAAGAGTAATAAGTATAGTAATTGTCGTTCTATCGATCATATAAGCATAATATGGCTAATAATATGAGTTAGATTGATAATAATAAGAGTAATGAGTACAGTAATTGTAGTTCTATCGACTATATCTGCATAATATGGTTAATAATATGAGTTAGATTGATAATAATAAGCGTAATAAGTATAGTAAATGTAGTTCTATCGATCATATAAGCATAATATGGCTAATAATATGAGTTAGATTGATAATAATAAGAGTAATGAGTATAGTAGTTGTCGTTCTATCGGTCATATATGCATAATATGGCTAATAATATGAGTTAGATTGATAATAATAAGAGAAATGAGTATAGTAATTGCCGTTCTATCGATCATATAAGCATAATATGGCTAATAATTTGAGATAGATGGATAATAATAAGAGTAATAAGTATAGTAATTGTAGTTCTATTGCTCATATAAGCATAATATGGTTAATAATATGCGTTAGATTGATAATAATAAGAGTAATGAATATAGTAATTGCCGTTCTATCGATCATATAAGCATAATATGGCTAATAATATGAGTTAGATTGATAATAACAGGAGTAAAAAGTATAGTAGTTGTCGTTCTATCGATCATATAAGCATAATATGGCTAATAATATGAGGTAGATTGATAATAATAAGAGTAATAAGTATAGTAATTGTCGTCCTATCTATCATATTTGCATAATATGGTTAATAATATGAGTTAGATTGATAATAGTGAGTGTAATAAGTATAGTAATTGTAGTTCTATTGCTCATATAAGCATAATATGGCTAATAATATGAGTTAGATGGATAATAATAAGAGTAATAAGTATAGTAATTGTCGTTCTATCGATCATATAAGCATAATATGGCTAATAATATGAGTTAGATTGATAATAATAAGAGTAGTGAGGATAGTAATTGTCGTTCTATCGATCATATAAGCATAATATGGCTAATAATGTGAGTTAGATTGATAATAGTGAGTGTAATCAGTATAGTAATTGTCGTTCTATCGATCATATAAGCATAATATGGCTAATAATATGAGTTAGATTGATAATATTGAGTGTAACAAGTATAGTAATTGTCGTTCTATTGATCATATCTGCATAATATGGTTAATAATATGACTTAGATTAATAATAGTGAGTGGAATCAGTATAGTAATTGTCGTTCTATCGATCGTATCTGCATAATGTGGTTAATAATATGAGTTAGATTGATAATATTGAGTGTAATAAGTATAGTAATTGTCGTTCTGTCGATCATATAAGCATAATATGGCTAATAATATGAGTTAGATTGATAATAATAAGAGTAATAAGTATAGTAATTGTCGTTCTATCGGTCATATATGCATAATATTGCTAATAATATGAGTTAGATTGATAATAATAAGAGAAATGAGTATAGTAATTGTCGTTCTATCGATCATATAAGCATAATATGGCTAATAATATGAGTTAGACTGATAATAGTGAGTGTAATCAGTATAGTAATTGTCGTTCTGTCGATCATATAAGCATAATATGGCTAATAGTATGAGTTAGATTGATAATAATAAGAGTAATAAGTAGAGTAATTGTCGTTCTCTCGATCATATAACCATAATATGGCTAATAATATGAGATAGATGGATAATAATAAGAGTAATAAGTATAGTAATGGTCGTCCTATCGATCATATCTGCATAATTTGGTTAATAATATGAGTTAGATTGATAATAGTGAGTGTAATAAATATAGTAATTGTAGTTCTATTGCTCATATAAGCATAATATGGCTAATAATATGAGTTAGATTGATAATAATAAGAGTAATAAGTATAGTAATTGTCGTTCTATCGATCATATAAGCATAATATGGCTAATAATATGAGTTAGATTGATAATAATAAGAGGAGTGAGTATAGTAATTGTCGTCCTATCGATCATATAACCATAATATGGCTAATAATATGAGTTAGATTGATAATAATAAGAGTAATGAGTATAGTAATTGTAGTTCTATCGATTATATCTGCATAATATGGTTAATAATATGAGTTAGATTGATAATAATAAGCGTAATAAGTATAGTAAATGTAGTTCTATCGATCATATAAGCATAATATGGCTAATAATATGAGTTAGATTGATAATAATAAGAGTAATGAGTATAGTAATTGTAGTTCTATCGATTATATCTGCATAATATGGCTAATAATATGAGTTAGATTGATAATAATAAGAGTAATAAGTATAGTAATTGTCGTCCTATCGATCATATCTGCATAATATGGTTAATAATATGAGTTGGATTGATAATAGTGAGTGTAATAAGTATAGTAATTGTAGTTCTATTGCTCATATCAGCATAATATGGCTAATAATATGAGTTAGATTGATAATAATAAGAGTAATAAGTATAGTAATTGTAGTTCTATTGCTCATATAAGCATAATATGGTTAATACTATGAGTTAAATTGATAATGATAAGAGTAATGAGTATAGTAATTGTCGTTCTATCGATCATATAAGCATAATATGGCTAGTAATTTGAGATAGATGGATAATAATAAGAGTAATACGTATAGTAATTGTCGTCCTATCGATCATATCTGCATAATTTGGTTAATAATATGTGTTAGATTGATAATAGTGAGTGTAATAAATATAGTAATTGTAGTTCTATTGCTCATATAAGCATAATATGGCTAATAATATGAGTTAGATTGATAATAATAGGAGTAATAAGTATAGTAATTGTCGTTGTATCGATCATATAAGCATAATATGGCTAATAATATGAGTTAGATTGATAATAATAAGAGGAGTGAGTATAGTGATTGTCGTCCTATCGATCATATAAGCATAATATGGCTAATAATATGAGTTAGATTGATAATAATAAGAGTAATAAGTATAGTAATTGTCGTTCTATCGATCATATAAGCATAATATGGCTAATAATATGAGTTAGATTGATAATAATAAGAGTAGTGAGTATAGTAATTGTCGTTCTATCGATCATATAAGCATAATATGGCTAATAATGTGAGTTAGATTGATAATAATAAGAGTAATGAGTATAGTAATTGTACTTCTATCGATTATATCTGCATAATATGGCTAATAATATGAGTTAGATTGATAATAATAAGAGTAATAAGTATAGTAATTGTAGTTCTATCTATCATATAAGCTTAATACGGTTAATAATATGAGTTAGATTGATAATAATAAGAGTAATAAGTATAGTAATTGTAGTTCTATCGATCATATAAGCATAATATGGCTAATAATATGAGTTAGATTGATAATAATAAGAGTAATAAGTATAGTAATTGTCGTTCTATTGATCATATAAGCATAATATGGCTAATAATATGAGTTAGATTGATAATAATAAGAGTAATGAGTATAGTAATTGTCGTTCTATCGGTCATATATGCATAATATGGCTAATAATATGAGTTAGATTGATAATAATAAGAGAAATGAGTATAGTAATTGTCGTTCTATCGATCATATAAGCATAATATGGCTAATAATATGAGTTAGACTGATAATAGTGAGTGTAATCAGTATAGTAATTGTCGTTCTGTCGATCATATAAGCATAATATGGCTAATAGTATGAGTTAGATTGATAATAATAAGAGTAATAAGTAGAGTAATTGTCGTTCTCTCGATCATATAACCATAATATGGCTAATAATATGAGATAGATGGATAATAATAAGAGTAATAAGTATAGTAATTGTCGTCCTATCGATCATATAAGCATAATATGGCTAATAATATGAGTTAGATTGATAATAATAAGAGTAATAAGTATAGTAATTGTCGTTCTATCGATCATATAAGCATAATATGGCTAATAATATGAGTTAGATTGATAATAATAAGAGGAGTGAGAATAGTAATTGTCGTCCTATCGATCATATAAGCATAATATGGCTAATAATATGAGTTAGATTGATAATAATAAGAGTAATGAGTATAGTAATTGTAGTTCTATCGATTATATCTGCATAATATGGCTAATAATATGAGTTAGATTGATAATAATAAGAGTAATAAGTATAGTAATTGTCGTCCTATCGATCATATCTGCATAATATGGTTAATAATATGAGTTGGATTGATAATAGTGAGTGTAATAAGTATAGTAATTGTAGTTCTATTGCTCATATAAGCATAATATGGCTAATAATATGAGTTAGATTGATAATAATAAGAGTAATAAGTATAGTAATTGTCGTCCTATCGATCATATAAGCATAATATGGCTAATAATATGAGTTAGATTGAAAATAATAAGAGTAATGAGTATAGTAATTGTAGTTCTATCGATTATATCTGCATAATATGGTTAATAATATGAGTTAGATTGATAATAATAAGCGTAATAAGTATAGTAAATGTAGTTCTATCGATCATATAAGCATAATATGGCTAATAATATGACTTAGATTGATACTAATAAGAGTAGTGAGTATAGTAATTGTCGTTCTATCAATCATAGAAGCATAATATGGCTAATAATGTGAGTTAGATTGATAATAATAAGAGTAATGAGTATAGTAATTGTCGTTCTATCGATCATATGAGCATAATATGGCTAATAATATGAGTTAGATTGATAATTATAAGAGTAATAAGAATAGTAATTGTCGTTCTATTGATCATATCTGCATAATATGGTTAATAATATGACTTAGATTGATAATAGTGAGTGTAATCAGTATAGTAATTGTCGTTCTATCGATCATATCTGCATAATGTGGATAATAATATGAGTTAGATTGATAATATTGAGTGTAATAAGTATAGTAATTGTCGTTCTGTCGATCATATAAGCATAATATGGCGAATAATATGAGTTAGATGGATAATAATAAGAGTAATGAGTATAGTAATTGTCGTTCTATCGATCATATGAGCATAATATGGCTAATAATATGAGTTAGATTGATAATAATAAGAGTAATGAGTATAGTAATTGTACTTCTATCGATTATATCTGCATAATATGGCTAATAATATGAGTTAGATTGATGATAATAAGAGTAATAAGTATAGTAATTGTAGTTCTATTGCTCATATAAGCATAATATGGTTAATACTATGAGTTAAATTGATAATAATAAGAGTAATGAGTATAGTAATTGTCGTTCTATCGGTCATATATGCATAATATGTCTAATAATATGAGTTAGATTGATAATAATAAGAGAAATGAGTATAGTAATTGTCGTTCCACCGATCATATAAGCATAATATGGCTAATAATATGAGTTAGATTGATAATAGTGAGTGTAATAAGTATAGTAATTGTAGTTCTATTGCTCATATAAACATAATATGGTTAATAATATGCGTTAGATTGATAATAATAAGAGTAATGAATATAGTAATTGCCGCTCTATCGATCATATAAGCATAATATGGCTAATAATATGAGTTAGATTGATAATAATACGGGTAATGAGTATAGTAATTGTCGTTCTATCTATCATATAAGCTTAATACAGTTAATAATATGAGTTAGATTGATAATAATAAGAGTAATAAGTATAGTAATTGTCGTTCTATCGATCATATAAGCATAATATGGCTAATAATATGAGTTAGATTGATAATATTGAGTGTAACAAGTATAGTAATTGTCGTTCTATTGATCATATCTGCATAATATGGTTAATAATATGACTTAGATTAATAATAGTGAGTGGAATCAGTATAGTAATTGTCGTTCTATCGATCATATCTGCATAATGTGGTTAATAATATGAGTTAGATTGATAATATTGAGTGTAATAAGTATAGTAATTGTCGTTCTGTCGATCATATAAGCATAATATGGCTAATAATATGAGTTAGATTGATAATAATAAGAGTAATAAGTATAGTAATTGTCGTTCTATTGATCATATCTGCATAATATGGTTAATAATATGACTTAGATTGATAATAGTGAGTGTAATCAGTATAGTAATTGTCGTTCTATCGATCATATCTGCATAATGTGGATAATAATATGAGTTAGATTGATAATATTGAGTGTAATAAGTATAGTAATTGTCGTTCTGTCGATCATATAAGCATAATATGGCGAATAATATGAGTTAGATGGATAATAATAAGAGTAATGAGTATAGTAATTGTCGTTCTATCGATCATATGAGCATAATATGGCTAATAATATGAGTTAGATTGATAATAATAAGAGTAATGAGTATAGTAATTGTACTTCTATCGATTATATCTGCATAATATGGCTAATAATATGAGTTAGATTGATGATAATAAGAGTAATAAGTATAGTAATTGTAGTTCTATTGCTCATATAAGCATAATATGGTTAATACTATGAGTTAAATTGATAATAATAAGAGTAATGAGTATAGTAATTGTCGTTCTATCGGTCATATATGCATAATATGTCTAATAATATGAGTTAGATTGATAATAATAAGAGAAATGAGTATAGTAATTGTCGTTCCACCGATCATATAAGCATAATATGGCTAATAATATGAGTTAGATTGATAATAGTGAGTGTAATAAGTATAGTAATTGTAGTTCTATTGCTCATATAAACATAATATGGTTAATAATATGCGTTAGATTGATAATAATAAGAGTAATGAATATAGTAATTGCCGCTCTATCGATCATATAAGCATAATATGGCTAATAATATGAGTTAGATTGATAATAATACGGGTAATGAGTATAGTAATTGTCGTTCTATCTATCATATAAGCTTAATACAGTTAATAATATGAGTTAGATTGATAATAATAAGAGTAATAAGTATAGTAATTGTCGTTCTATCGATCATATAAGCATAATATGGCTAATAATATGAGTTAGATTGATAATATTGAGTGTAACAAGTATAGTAATTGTCGTTCTATTGATCATATCTGCATAATATGGTTAATAATATGACTTAGATTAATAATAGTGAGTGGAATCAGTATAGTAATTGTCGTTCTATCGATCATATCTGCATAATGTGGTTAATAATATGAGTTAGATTGATAATATTGAGTGTAATAAGTATAGTAATTGTCGTTCTGTCGATCATATAAGCATAATATGGCTAATAATATGAGTTAGATTGATAATAATAAGAGTAATAAGTATAGTAATTGTCGTTCTATTGATCATATAAGCATAATATGGCTAATAATATGAGATAGATTGATAATAATAAGAGTAATGAGTATAGTAATTGTCGTTCTATCGATCATATCTGCATAATCTGGTTAATAATATGAGTTAGATTGATAATATTGAGTGTAATAAGTATAGTAATTGTCGTTCTGTCGATCATATAAGCATAATATGGCTAATAATATGAGTTAGATTAATAATAATAAGAGTAATAAGTATAGTAATTGTCGTTCTATTGATCATATAAGCATAATATGGCTAATAATATGAGTTAGATTGATAATAATAAGAGTAATGAGTATAGTAATTGTCGTTCTATCGGTCATATATGCATAATATGGCTAATAATATGAGTTAGATTGATAATAATAAGAGAAATGAGTATAGTAATTGTCGTTCTATCGATCATATAAGCATAATATGGCTAATAATATGAGTTAGACTGCTAATAGTGAGTGTAATCAGGATAGTAATTGTCGTTCTGTCGATCATATAAGCATAATATGGTTAATAGTATGAGTTAGATTGGTAATAATAAGAGTAATAAGTAGAGTAATTGTCGTTCTCTCGATCATATAACCATAATATGGCTAATAATATGAGATAGATGGATAATGATAAGAGTAATAAGTATAGTAATTGTCGTCCTATCGATCATATCTGCATAATTTGGTTAATAATATGAGTTAGATTGATAATAGTGAGTGTAATAAATATAGTAATTGTAGTTCTATTGCTCATATAAGCATAATATGGCTAATAATATGAGTTAGATTGATAATAATAAGAGTAATAAGTATAGTAATTGTCGTTCTATCGATCATATAAGCATAATATGGCTAATAATATGAGTTAGATTGATAATAATAAGAGTAGTGAGTATAGTAATTGTCGTTCTATCGATCATATAAGCATAATATGGCTAATAATGTGAGTTAGATTGATAATAATAAGAGTAATGAGTATAGTAATTGTCGTTCTATCGATCATATGAGCATAATATGGCTAATAATATGAGTTAGATTGATAATAGTAAGAGTAATAAGTATAGTAATTGTCGTTCTATTGATCATATCTGCATAATATGGTTAATAATATGACTTAGATTGATAATAGTGAGTGTAATCAGTATAGTAATTGTCGTTCTATCGATCATATCTGCATAATGTGGTTAATAATATGAGTTAGATTGATAATATTGAGTGTAACAAGTATAGTAATTGTCGTTCTGTCGTTCATATAAGCATAATATGGCTAATAATATGAGTTAGATTGATAATAATAAGAGTAATAAGTATAGTAATTGTCGTTCTATTGATCATATAAGCATAATATGGCTAATAATATGAGTTAGATTGATAATAATAAGAGTAATGAGTATAGTAATTGTCGTTCTATCGATCATATAAGCATAATATGGCTAATAATATGAATTAGATTGATAATAATAAGAGTAATGAGTATAGTCATTGTCGGTCTATGGATAATATAAGCATAATATGGCTAATAATATGAGTTAGATTGATAATAATAAGAGCAATGAGTATAGTAATTGTAGTTCTATCGATTATATCTGCATAATATGGTTAATAGTATGAGTTAGATTGATAATAATAAGAGTAATAAGTATAGTAATTGTAGTTCTATCGATCATATAAGCATAATATGGCTAATAATATGAGTTAGATTGATAATAATAAGAGTAAAAAGTATAGTAGTTGTCGTTCTATCGATCATATAAGGATAATATGGCTAATAATATGAGGTAGATTGATAATAATAAGAGTAATAAGTATAGTAATTGTGGTCCTATCGATCATATCTGCATAATATGGTTAATAATATGAGTTAGATTGATAATAGTGAGTGTAATAAGTATAGTAATTGTAGTTCTATTGCTCATATAAGCATAATATGGCTAATAATATGAGTTAGATTGATAATAATAAGAGTAATAAGTATAGTAATTGTAGTTCTATTGCTCATATAAGCATAATATGGTTAATACTATGAGTTAAATTGATAATAATAAGAGTAATGAGTATAGTAATTGTCGTTCTATCGGTCATATATGCATAATATGGCTAATAATATGAGTTAGGTTGACAAAAATAAGAGAAATGAGTATAGTAATTGTCGTCCTATCGATCATATAAGCATAATATGGCTAATAATATGAGTTAGATTGATAATAATAAGAGTAATGAGTATAGTAATTGTAGTTCTATCGATTATATCTGCATAATATGGTTAATAATATGACTTAGATTGATAATAGTGAGTGAAATCAGTATAGTAATTGTCGTTCTATCGATCATATCTGCATAATGTGGTTAATAATATGAGTTAGATTGATAATATTGAGTGTAATAAGTATAGTAATTGTCGTTCTGTCGATCATATAAGCATAATATGGCTAATAATATGAGTTAGATTGATAATAATAAGAGTAATGAGTATAGTAATTGTCGTTCTATCGGTCATATATGCATAATATGGCTAATAATATGAGTTAGATTGATAATAATAAGAGAAATGAGTATAGTAATTGTCGTTCTATCGATCATATAAGCATAATATGGCTAATAATATGAGTTAGACTGATAATAGTGGGTGTAATCAGTATAGTAATTGTCGTTCTGTCGATCATATAAGCATAATATGGCTAATAGTATGAGTTAGATTGATAATAATAAGAGTAATAAGTAGAGTAATTGTCGTTCTCTCGATCATATAACCATAATATGGCGAATAATATGAGATAGATGGATAATAATAAGAGTAATAAGTATAGTAATTGTCGTCCTATCGATCATATCTGCATAATTTGATTAATAATATGAGTTAGATTGATAATAGTGAGTGTAATAAATATAGTAATTGTAGTTCTATTGCTCATATAAGCATAATATGGCTAATAATATGAGTTAGATTGATAATAATAAGAGTAATAAGTATAGTAATTGTCGTTCTATCGATCATATAAGCATAATATGGCTAATAATATGAGTTAGATTGATAATAATAAGAGGAGTGAGAATAGTAATTGTCGTCCTATCGATCATATAAGCATAATATGGCTAATAATATGAGTTAGATTGATAACAATAAGAGTAATGAGTATAGTAATTGTAGTTCTATCGATTATATCTGCACAATATGGTTAATAATATGAGTTACGATGATAATAGTAAGCGTAATAAGTATAGTAAATGTAGTTCTATCGATCATATAAGCATAATATGGCTAATAATATGAGTTAGATTGATAATAATAAGAGTAATGAGTATAGTAATTGTAGTTCTATCGATTATATCTGCATAATATGGTTAATAATATGAGTTAGATTGATAATAATAAGCGTAATAAGTATAGTAAATGTAGTTCTATCGATCATATAAGCATAATATGGCTAATAATATGACTTAGATTGATAATAATAAGAGTAGTGAGTATAGTAATTGTCGTTCTATCGATCATATAAGCATAATATGGCTAATAATGTGAGTTAGATTGATAATAATAAGAGTAATAAGTATAGTAATTGTCGTCCTATCGATCATATAAGCATAATATGGCTAATAATATGAGTTAGATTGATAATAATAAGAGTAATGAGTATAGTAATTGTAGTTCTATCGATTATATCTGCATAATATGGTTAATAATATGAGTTAGATTGATAATAATAAGCGTAATAAGTATAGTAAATGTAGTTCTATCGATCATATAAGCATAATATGGCTAATAATATGACTTAGATTGATAATAATAAGAGTAGTGAGTATAGTAATTGTCGTTCTATCGATCATAGAAGCATAATATGGCTAATAATGTGAGTTAGATTGATAATAATAAGAGTAATGAGTATAGTAATTGTCGTTCTATCGATCATATGAGTATAATATGGCTAATAATATGAGTTAGATTGATAATTATAAGAGTAATAAGAATAGTAATTGTCGTTCTATTGATCATATCTGCATAATATGGTTAATAATATGACTTAGATTGATAATAGTGAGTGTAATCAGTATAGTAATTGTCGTTCTATCGATCATATCTGCATAATGTGGATAATAATATGAGTTAGATTGATAATATTGAGTGTAATAAGTATAGTAATTGTCGTTCTGTCGATCATATAAGCATAATATGGCGAATAATATGAGTTAGATGGATAATAATAAGAGTAGTGAGTATAGTAATTGTCGTTCTATCGATCATATAAGCATAATATGGCTAATAATATGAGTTAGATCGATAATAATAAGAGTAATGAGTATAGTAGTTGTAGTTCTATCGATTATATCTGCATAATATGGTTATTAGTATGAGTTAGATTGATAATAATAAGAGTAATAAGTATAGTAATTGTAGTTCTATCGATCATATAAGCATAATATGGCTAATAATATGAGTTAGATTGATAATAATAAGAGTAATGAGTATAGTAATTGTACTTCTATCGATTATATCTGCATAATATGGCTAATAATATGAGTTAGATTGATAATAATAAGAGTAATAAGTATAGTAATTGTAGTTCTATTGCTCATATAAGCATAATATGGTTAATACTATGAGTTAAATTGATAATAATAAGAGTAATGAGTATAGTAATTGTCGTTCTATCGGTCATATATGCATAATATGTCTAACAATATGAGTTAGATTGATAATAATAAGAGAAATGAGTATAGTAATTGTCGTTCCACCGATCATATAAGCATAATATGGCTAATAATATGAGTTAGATTGATAATAGTGAGTGTAATAAGTATAGTAATTGTAGTTCTATTGCTCATATAAACATAATATGGTTAATAATATGCGTTAGATTGATAATAATAAGAGTAATGAATATAGTAATTGCCGCTCTATCGATCATATAAGCATAATATGGCTAATAATATGAGTTAGATTGATAATAATACGGGTAATGAGTATAGTAATTGTCGTTCTATCTATCATATAAGCTTAATACGGTTAATAATATGAGTTAGATTGATAATAATAAGAGTAATAAGTATAGTAATTGTCGTTCTATCGATCATATAAGCATAATATGGCTAATAATATGAGTTAGATTGATAATATTGAGTGTAACAAGTATAGTAATTGTCGTTCTATCGATCATATAAGCATAATATGGCTAATAATGTGAGTTAGATTGATAATAATAAGAGGAGTGAGTATAGTAATTGTAGTTCTATCGATTATATCTGCATCATATGGTTAATAATATCAGTTAGATTGATAATAATAAGCGTAATAAGTATAGTAAATGTAGTTCTATCGATCATATAAGCATAATATGGCTAATAATATGAGTTAGATTGATAATAATAAGAGTAATGAGTATAGTAATTGTAGTTCTATCGATTATATCTGCATAATATGGCTAATAATATGAGATAGATTGATAATAATAAGAGTAATAAGTATAGTAATTGTCGTCCTATCGATCATATCTGCATAATATGGTTAATAATATGAGTTGGATTGATAATAGTGAGTGCAATAAGTATAGTAATTGTAGTTCTATTGCTCATATAAGCATAATATGGCTAATAATATGAGTTAGATTGATAATAATAAGAGTAATGAGTATAGTAATTGTAGTTCTATCGATTATATCTGCATAATATGGTTAATAATATGAGTTAGATTGATAATAATAAGAGTAATAAGTATAGTAATTGTCGTTCTATCGATCATATAAGCATAATATGGCTAATAATATGAGTTAGATTGATAAAAATAAGAGAAATGAGTATAGTAATTGTCGTTCTATCGATCATATAAGCATAATATGGCTAATAATTCGAGATAGATGGATAATAATAACAGTAATAAGTATAGTAATTGTCGTCCTATCGATCATATCTGCATAATTTGGTTAATAATATGTGTTAGATTGATAATAGTGAGTGTAATAAATATAGTAATTGTAGTTCTATTGCTCATATAAGCATAATATGGCTAATAATATGAGTTAGATTGATAATAATACGGGTAATGAGTATAGTAATTGTCGTTCTATCTATCATATAAGCTTAATACGGTTAATAATATGAGTTAGATTGATAATAATAAGAGTAATAAGTATAGTAATTGTCGTTCTATCGATCATATAAGCATAATATGGCTAATAATATGAGTTAGATTGATAATATTGAGTGTAACAAGTATAGTAATTGTCGTTCTATCGATCATATAAGCATAATATGGATAATAATGTGAGTTAGATTGATAATAATAAGAGGAGTGAGTATAGTAATTGTAGTTCTATCGATTATATCTGCATAATATGGTTAATAATATCAGTTAGATTGATAATAATAAGCGTAATAAGTATAGTAAATGTAGTTCTATCGATCATATAAGCATAATATGGCTAATAATATGAGTTAGATTGATAATAATAAGAGTAATGAGTATAGTAATTGTAGTTCTATCGATTATATCTGCATAATATGGCTAATAATATGAGATAGATTGATAATAATAAGAGTAATAAGTATAGTAATTGTCGTCCTATCGATCATATCTGCATAATATGGTTAATAATATGAGTTGGATTGATAATAGTGAGTGCAATAAGTATAGTAATTGTAGTTCCATTGCTCATATAAGCATAATATGGCTAATAATATGAGTTAGATTGATAATAATAAGAGTAATAAGTATAGTAATTGTAGTTCTATTGCTCATATAAGCATAATATGGTTAATACTATGAGTTAAATTAATAATAATAAGAGTAATGAGTATAGTAATTGTCGTTCTATCGGTCATATATGCATAATATGGCTAATAATATGAGTTAGATTGATAAAAATAAGAGAAATGAGTATAGTAATTGTCGTTCTATCGATCATATAAGCATAATATGGCTAGTAATTTGAGATAGATGGATAATAATAAGAGTAATAAGTATAGTAATTGTCGTCCTATCGATCATATCTGCATAATTTGGTTAATAATATGTGTTAGATTGATAATAGTGAGTGTAATAAATATAGTAATTGTAGTTCTATTGCTCATATAAGCATAATATGGCTAATAATATGAGTTAGATTGATAATAATAGGAGTAATAAGTATAGTAATTGTCGTTCTATCGATCATATAAGCATAATATGGCTAATAATATGAGTTAGATTGATAATAATAAGAGGAGTGAGTATAGTAATTGTCGTCCTATCGATCATATAAGCATAATATGGCTAATAATATGAGTTAGATTGATAATAATAAGAGTAATAAGTATAGTAATTGTCGTTCTATCGATCATATAAGCATAATATGGCTAATAATATGAGTTAGATTGATAATAATAAGAGGAGTGAGTATAGTAATTGTCGTTCTATCGGTCATATATGCATAATATGGCTAATAATATGAGTTAGATTGATAATAATAAGAGAAATGAGTATAGTAATTGTCGTTCTATCGATCATATAAGCATAATATGGCTAATAATATGAGTTAGACTGATAATAGTGAGTGTAATCAGTATAGTAATTGTCGTTCTGTCGATCATATAAGCATAATATGGCTAATAGTATGAGTTAGATTGATAATAATAAGAGTAATAAGTAGAGTAATTGTCGTTCTCTCGATCATATAACCATAATATGGCGAATAATATGAGATAGATGGATAATAATAAGAGTAATAAGTATAGTAATTGTCGTCCTATCGATCATATAAGCATAATATGGCTAATAATATGTGTTAGGCTGATAATAGTGAGTGTAATCAGTATAGTAATTGTCGTTCTGTCGATCATATAAGCATAATATGGCTAATAGTATGAGTTAGATTGATAATAATAAGAGTAATAAGTAGAGTAATTGTCGTTCTCTCGATCATATAACCATACTATGGCTAATAATATGAGATAGGTGGATAATAATAAGAGTAATAAGTATAGTAATTGTCGTCCTATCGATCATATCTGCATAATTTGGTTAATAATATGAGTTAGATTGATAATAGTGAGTGTAATATATATAGTAATTGTAGTTCTATTGCTCATATAAGCATAATATGGCTAATAATATGAGTTAGATTGATAATAATAAGAGTAATAAGTATAGTAATTGTCGTCCTATCGATCATATAAGCATAATATGGCTAATAATATGAGTTAGATTGATAATAATAAGAGTAATAAGTATAGTAATTGTCGTTCTATCGATCATATAAGCATAATATGGCTAATAATATGAGTAAGATTGATAATAATAAGAGGAGTGAGTATAGTAATTGTCGTCCTATCGATCATATAAGCATAATATGGCTAATAATATGAGTTAGATTGATAATAATAAGAGTAATGAGTATAGTAATTGTAGTTCTATCGATTATATCTGCATAATATGGTTAATAATATGACTTAGATTGATAATAGTGAGTGTAATCAGTATAGTAATTGTCGTTCTATCGATCATATCTGCATAATGTGGTTAATAATATGAGTTAGTTTGATAATATTGAGTGTAATAAGTATAGTAATTGTCGTTCTGTCGATCATATAAGCATAATATGGCTAATAAGATGAGTTAGATTGATAATAATAAGAGTAATAAGTATAGTAATTGTCGTTCCATTGATCATATAAGCATAATATGGCTAATAATATGAGTTAGATTGATAATAATAAGAGAAATGAGTATAGTAATTGTCGTTCTATCGATCATATAAGCATAATATGGCTAATAATATGAGTCAGACTGATAATAGTGAGTGTAATCAGTATAGTAATTGTCGTTCTGTCGATCATATAAGCATAATATGGCTAATAGTATGAGTTAGATTGATAATAATAAGAGTAATAAGTAGAGTAATTGTCGTTCTCTCGATCATATAACCATAATATGGCTAATAATATGAGATAGGTGGATAATAATAAGAGTAATAAGTATAGTAATTGTCGTCCTATCGATCATATCTGCATAATTTGGTTAATAATATGAGTTAGATTGATAATAGTGAGTGTAATATATATAGTAATTGTAGTTCTATTGCTCATATAAGCATAATATGGCTAATAATATGAGTTAGATTGATAATAATAAGAGTAATAAGTATAGTAATTGTCGTCCTATCGATCATATAAGCATAATATGGCTAATAATATGAGTTAGATTGATAATAATAAGAGTAATAAGTATAGTAATTGTCGTTCTATCGATCATATAAGCATAATATGGCTAATAATATGAGTTAGATTGATAATAATAAGAGGAGTGAGTATAGTAATTGTCGTCCTATCGATCATATAAGCATAATATGGCTAATAATATGAGTTAGATTGATAATAATAAGAGTAATGAGTATAGTAATTGTAGTTCTATCGATTATATCTGCATAATATGGTTAATAATATGACTTAGATTGATAATAGTGAGTGTAATCAGTATAGTAATTGTCGTTCTATCGATCATATCTGCATAATGTGGTTAATAATATGAGTTAGTTTGATAATATTGAGTGTAATAAGTATAGTAATTGTCGTTCTGTCGATCATATAAGCATAATATGGCTAATAAGATGAGTTAGATTGATAATAATAAGAGTAATAAGTATAGTAATTGTTGTTCTATTGATCATATAAGCATAATATGGCTAATAATATGAGTTAGATTGATAATAATAAGAGTAATGAGTATAGTAATTGTCGTTCTATCGGTCATATATGCATAATATGGCTAATAATATGAGTTAGATTGATAATAATAAGAGGAGTGAGTATAGTAATTGTCGTCCTATCGATCATATAAGCATAATATGGCTAATAATATGAGTTAGATTGATAATAATAAGAGTAATGAGTATAGTAGTTGTAGTTCTATCGATTATATCTGCATAATATGGTTAATAATATGAGTTAGATTGATAATAATAAGCGTAATAAGTATAGTAAATGTAGTTCTATCGATCATATAAGCATAATATGGCTAATAATATGAGTTAGATTGATAATAATAAGAGGAGTGAGTATAGTAATTGTCGTCCTATCGATCATATAAGCATAATATGGCTAATAATATGAGTTAGATTGATAATAATAAGAGTAATAAGTATAGTAATTGTCGTTCTATCGATCATATAACCATAATATGGCTAATAATATGAGTTAGATTGATAATAATAAGAGGAGTGAGTATACTAATTGTCGTCCTATCGATCATATAAGCATAATATGGCTAATAATATGAGTTAGATTGATAATAATAAGAGTAATGAGTATAGTAATTGTAGTTCTATCGATTATATCTGCATAATATGGTTAATAATATGACTTAGATTGATAATAGTGAGTGTAATCAGTATAGTAATTGTCGTTCTATCGATCATATCTGCATAATGTGGTTAATAATATGAGGTAGATTGATAATATTGAGTGTAATAAGTATAGTAATTGTCGTTCTGTCGATCATATAAGCATAATATGGCTAATAATATGAGTTAGATTGATAATAATAAGAGTAATGAGTATAGTAATTGTCGTTCTATCGATCATATCTGCATAATCTGGTTAATAATATGAGTTAGATTGATAATATTGAGTGTAATAAGTATAGTAATTGTCGTTCTGTCGATCATATAAGCATAATATGGCTAATAATATGAGTTAGATTAATAATAATAAGAGTAATAAGTATAGTAATTGTAGTTCTATTGCTCATATAAGCATAATATGGTTAATACTATGAGTTAAATTGATAATAATAACAGTAATGAGTATAGTAATTGTCGTCCTATCGATCATATCTGCATAATATGGTTAATAATATGAGTTGGATTGATAATAGTGAGTGTAATAAGTATAGTAATTGTAGTTCTATTGCTCATATAAGCATAATATGGCTAATAATATGAGTTAGATTGATAATAATAAGAGTAATAAGTATAGTAATTGTAGTTCTATTGCTCATATGAGCATAATATGGTTAATACTATGAGTTAAATTGATAATAATAAGAGTAATGAGTATAGTAATTGTCGTTCTATCGGTCATATATGCATAATATGGCTAATAATATGAGTTAGATTGATAAAAATAAGAGAAATGAGTATAGTAATTGTCGTTCTATCGATCATATAAGCATAATATGGCTAATAATTCGAGATAGATGGATAATAATAACAGTAATAAGTATAGTAATTGTCGTCCTATCGATCATATCTGCATAATTTGGTTAATAATATGTGTTAGATTGATAATAGTGAGTGTAATAAATATAGTAATTGTAGTTCTATTGCTCATATAAGCATAATATGGCTAATAATATGAGTTAGATTGATAATAATAGGAGTAATAAGTATAGTAATTGTCGTTCTATCGATCATATAAGCATAATATGGCTAATAATATGAGTTAGATTGATAATAATAAGAGGAGTGAGTATAGTAATTGTCGTCCTATCGATCATATAAGCATAATATGGCTAATAATATGAGTTAGATTGATAATAATAAGAGTAATAAGTATAGTAATTGTCGTTCTATCGATCATATAAGCATAATATGGCTAATAATATGAGTTAGATTGATAATTATAAGAGTAATAAGAATAGTAATTGTCGTTCTATTGATCATATCTGCATAATATGGTTAATAATATGACTTAGATTGATAATAGTGAGTGTAACCAGTATAGTAATTGTCGTTCTATCGATCATATCTGCATAATGTGGTTAATAATATGAGTTAGATTGATAATATTGAGTGTAATAAGTATAGTAATTGTCGTTCTGTCGATCATATAAGCATAATATGGCGAATAATATGAGTTAGATTGATAATAATGAGAGTAATAAGTATAGTAATTGTCGTTCTATTGATCATATAAGCATAATATGGCTAATAATATGAGTTAGATTGATAATAATAAGAGTAATAAGTATAGTAATTGTCGTTCTATCGATCATATAAGCATAATATGGCTAATAATATGAGTTAGATTGATAATAATAAGAGGAGTGAGTATAGTAATTGTCGTCCTATCGATCATATAAGCATAATATGGCTAATAATATGAGTTAGATTGATAATAATAAGAGTAATGAGTATAGTAATTGTAGTTCTATCGATTATATCTGCATAATATGGTTAATAATATGAGTTAGATTGATAATAATAAGCGTAATAAGTATAGTAAATGTAGTTCTATCGATCATATAAGCATAATATGGCTAATAATATGAGTTAGATTGATAATAATAAGAGTAGTGAGTATAGTAATTGTAGTTCTATCGATTATATCTGCACAATATGGCTAATAATATGAGTTAGATTGATAATAATAAGAGTAATAAGTATAGTAATTGTCGTCCTATCGATCATATCTGCATAATATGGTTAATAATATGAGTTAAATTGATAATAATAAGAGTAATGAGTATAGTAATTGTCGTTCTATCGGTCATATATGCATAATATGGCTAATAATATGAGTTAGATTGATAAAAATAAGAGAAATGAGTATAGTAATTGTCGTTCTATCGATCATATAAGCATAATATGGCTAATAATTCGAGATAGATTAATAATAATAACAGTAATAAGTATAGTAATTGTCGTCCTATCGATCATATCTGCATAATTTGGTTAATAATATGTGTTAGATTGATAATAGTGAGTGTAATAAATATAGTAATTGTAGTTCTATTGCTCATATAAGCATAATATGGCTAATAATATGAGTTAGATTGATAATAATACGGGTAATGAGTATAGTAATTGTCGTTCTATCTATCATATAAGCTTAATACGGTTAATAATATGAGTTAGATTGATAATAATAAGAGTAATAAGTATAGTAATTGTCGTTCTATCGATCATATAAGCATAATATGGCTAATAATATGAGTTAGATTGATAATATTGAGTGTAACAAGTATAGTAATTGTCGTTCTATCGATCATATAAGCATAATATGGATAATAATGTGAGTTAGATTGATAATAATAAGAGGAGTGAGTATAGTAATTGTAGTTCTATCGATTATATCTGCATAATATGGTTAATAATATCAGTTAGATTGATAATAATAAGCGTAATAAGTATAGTAAATGTAGTTCTATCGATCATATAAGCATAATATAGCCAATATTATGAGTTAGATTGATAATAATAAGAGTAATGAGTATAGTAATTGTAGTTCTATCGATTATATCTGCATAATATGGCTAATAATATGAGATAGATTGATAATAATAAGAGTAATAAGTATAGTAATTGTCGTCCTATCGATCATATCTGCATAATATGGTTAATAATATGAGTTGGATTGATAATAGTGAGTGCAATAAGTATAGTAATTGTAGTTCTATTGCTCATATAAGCATAATATGGCTAATAATATGAGTTAGATTGATAATAATAAGAGTAATAAGTAAGTATAACAGTATATAATTGTAGTTCTATTGCTCATATAAGCATAATATGGTTAATACTATGAGTTAAATTAATAATAATAAGAGTAATGAGTATAGTAATTGTCGTTCTATCGGTCATATATGCATAATATGGCTAATAATATGAGTTAGATTGATAAAAATAAGAGAAATGAGTATAGTAATTGTCGTTCTATCGATCATATAAGCATAATATGGCTAGTAATTTGAGATAGATGGATAATAATAAGAGTAATAAGTATAGTAATTGTCGTCCTATCGATCATATCTGCATAATTTGGTTAATAATATGTGTTAGATTGATAATAGTGAGTGTAATAAATATAGTAATTGTAGTTCTATTGCTCATATAAGCATAATATGGCTAATAATATGAGTTAGATTGATAATAATAGGAGTAATAAGTATAGTAATTGTCGTTCTATCGATCATATAAGCATAATATGGCTAATAATATGAGTTAGATTGATAATAATAAGAGGAGTGAGTATAGTAATTGTCGTCCTATCGATCATATAAGCATAATATGGCTAATAATATGAGTTAGATTGATAATAATAAGAGTAATAAGTATAGTAATTGTCGTTCTATCGATCATATAAGCATAATATGGCTAATAATATGAGTTAGATTGATAATAATAAGAGGAGTGAGTATAGTAATTGTCGTTCTATCGGTCATATATGCATAATATGGCTAATAATATGAGTTAGATTGATAATAATAAGAGAAATGAGTATAGTAATTGTCGTTCTATCGATCATATAAGCATAATATGGCTAATAATATGAGTTAGACTGATAATAGTGAGTGTAATCAGTATAGTAATTGTCGTTCTGTCGATCATATAAGCATAATATGGCTAATAGTATGAGTTAGATTGATAATAATAAGAGTAATAAGTAGAGTAATTGTCGTTCTCTCGATCATATAACCATAATATGGCGAATAATATGAGATAGATGGATAATAATAAGAGTAATAAGTATAGTAATTGTAGTTCTATTGCTCATATGAGCATAATATGGTTAATACTATGAGTTAAATTGATAATAATAAGAGTAATGAGTATAGTAATTGTCGTTCTATCGGTCATATATGCATAATATGGCTAATAATATGAGTTAGATTGATAAAAATAAGAGAAATGAGTATAGTAATTGTCGTTCTATCGATCATATAAGCATAATATGGCTAATAATTCGAGATAGATGGATAATAATAACAGTAATAAGTATAGTAATTGTCGTCCTATCGATCATATCTGCATAATTTGGTTAATAATATGTGTTAGATTGATAATAGTGAGTGTAATAAATATAGTAATTGTAGTTCTATTGCTCATATAAGCATAATATGGCTAATAATATGAGTTAGATTGATAATAATAGGAGTAATAAGTATAGTAATTGTCGTTCTATCGATCATATAAGCATAATATGGCTAATAATATGAGTTAGATTGATAATTATAAGAGTAATAAGAATAGTAATTGTCGTTCTATTGATCATATCTGCATAATATGGTTAATAATATGACTTAGATTGATAATAGTGAGTGTAACCAGTATAGTAATTGTCGTTCTATCGATCATATCTGCATAATGTGGTTAATAATATGAGTTAGATTGATAATATTGAGTGTAATAAGTATAGTAATTGTCGTTCTGTCGATCATATAAGCATAATATGGCGAATAATATGAGTTAGATTGATAATAATGAGAGTAATAAGTATAGTAATTGTCGTTCTATTGATCATATAAGCATAATATGGCTAATAATATGAGTTAGATTGATAATAATAAGAGTAATAAGTATAGTAATTGTCGTTCTATCGATCATATAAGCATAATATGGCTAATAATATGAGTTAGATTGATAATAATAAGAGGAGTGAGTATAGTAATTGTCGTCCTATCGATCATATAAGCATAATATGGCTAATAATATGAGTTAGATTGATAATAATAAGAGTAATGAGTATAGTAATTGTAGTTCTATCGATTATATCTGCATAATATGGTTAATAATATGAGTTAGATTGATAATAATAAGCGTAATAAGTATAGTAAATGTAGTTCTATCGATCATATAAGCATAATATGGCTAATAATATGAGTTAGATTGATAATAATAAGAGTAGTGAGTATAGTAATTGTAGTTCTATCGATTATATCTGCACAATATGGCTAATAATATGAGTTAGATTGATAATAATAAGAGTAATAAGTATAGTAATTGTCGTCCTATCGATCATATCTGCATAATATGGTTAATAATATGAGTTAAATTGATAATAATAAGAGTAATGAGTATAGTAATTGTCGTTCTATCGGTCATATATGCATAATATGGCTAATAATATGAGTTAGATTGATAAAAATAAGAGAAATGAGTATAGTAATTGTCGTTCTATCGATCATATAAGCATAATATGGCTAATAATTCGAGATAGATTAATAATAATAACAGTAATAAGTATAGTAATTGTCGTCCTATCGATCATATCTGCATAATTTGGTTAATAATATGTGTTAGATTGATAATAGTGAGTGTAATAAATATAGTAATTGTAGTTCTATTGCTCATATAAGCATAATATGGCTAATAATATGAGTTAGATTGATAATAATACGGGTAATGAGTATAGTAATTGTCGTTCTATCTATCATATAAGCTTAATACGGTTAATAATATGAGTTAGATTGATAATAATAAGAGTAATAAGTATAGTAATTGTCGTTCTATCGATCATATAAGCATAATATGGCTAATAATATGAGTTAGATTGATAATATTGAGTGTAACAAGTATAGTAATTGTCGTTCTATCGATCATATAAGCATAATATGGATAATAATGTGAGTTAGATTGATAATAATAAGAGGAGTGAGTATAGTAATTGTAGTTCTATCGATTATATCTGCATAATATGGTTAATAATATCAGTTAGATTGATAATAATAAGCGTAATAAGTATAGTAAATGTAGTTCTATCGATCATATAAGCATAATATAGCCAATATTATGAGTTAGATTGATAATAATAAGAGTAATGAGTATAGTAATTGTAGTTCTATCGATTATATCTGCATAATATGGCTAATAATATGAGATAGATTGATAATAATAAGAGTAATAAGTATAGTAATTGTCGTCCTATCGATCATATCTGCATAATATGGTTAATAATATGAGTTGGATTGATAATAGTGAGTGCAATAAGTATAGTAATTGTAGTTCTATTGCTCATATAAGCATAATATGGCTAATAATATGAGTTAGATTGATAATAATAAGAGTAATAAGTATAGTAATTGTAGTTCTATTGCTCATATAAGCATAATATGGTTAATACTATGAGTTAAATTAATAATAATAAGAGTAATGAGTATAGTAATTGTCGTTCTATCGGTCATATATGCATAATATGGCTAATAATATGAGTTAGATTGATAAAAATAAGAGAAATGAGTATAGTAATTGTCGTTCTATCGATCATATAAGCATAATATGGCTAGTAATTTGAGATAGATGGATAATAATAAGAGTAATAAGTATAGTAATTGTCGTCCTATCGATCATATCTGCATAATTTGGTTAATAATATGTGTTAGATTGATAATAGTGAGTGTAATAAATATAGTAATTGTAGTTCTATTGCTCATATAAGCATAATATGGCTAATAATATGAGTTAGATTGATAATAATAGGAGTAATAAGTATAGTAATTGTCGTTCTATCGATCATATAAGCATAATATGGCTAATAATATGAGTTAGATTGATAATAATAAGAGGAGTGAGTATAGTAATTGTCGTCCTATCGATCATATAAGCATAATATGGCTAATAATATGAGTTAGATTGATAATAATAAGAGTAATAAGTATAGTAATTGTCGTTCTATCGATCATATAAGCATAATATGGCTAATAATATGAGTTAGATTGATAATAATAAGAGGAGTGAGTATAGTAATTGTCGTTCTATCGGTCATATATGCATAATATGGCTAATAATATGAGTTAGATTGATAATAATAAGAGAAATGAGTATAGTAATTGTCGTTCTATCGATCATATAAGCATAATATGGCTAATAATATGAGTTAGACTGATAATAGTGAGTGTAATCAGTATAGTAATTGTCGTTCTGTCGATCATATAAGCATAATATGGCTAATAGTATGAGTTAGATTGATAATAATAAGAGTAATAAGTAGAGTAATTGTCGTTCTCTCGATCATATAACCATAATATGGCGAATAATATGAGATAGATGGATAATAATAAGAGTAATAAGTATAGTAATTGTCGTCCTATCGATCATATCTGCATAATTTGGTTAATAATATGAGTTAGATTGATAATAGTGAGTGTAATAAATATAGTAATTGTCGTTCTATTGATCATATAAGCATAATATGGCTAATAATATGAGTTAGATTGATAATAATAAGAGTAATAAGTATAGTAATTGTCGTCCTATCGATCATATAAGCATACTATGGCTAATAATATGAGTTAGATTGATAATAATAAGAGTAATAAGTATAGTAATTGTCGTTCTATCGATCATATAAGCATAATATGGCTAATAATATGAGTTAGATTGATAATAATAAGAGGAGTGAGTATAGTAATTGTCGTCCTATCGATCATATAAGCATAATATGGCTAATAATATGAGTTAGATTGATAATAATAAGAGTAATGAGTATAGTAATTGTAGTTCTATCGATCATATCTGCATAATTTGGTTAATAATATGTGTTAGATTGATAATAGTGAGTGTAATAAATATAGTAATTGTAGTTCTATTGCTCATATAAGCATAATATGGCTAATAATATGAGTTAGATTGATAATAATACGGGTAATGAGTATAGTAATTGTCGTTCTATCTATCATATAAGCTTAATACGGTTAATAATATGAGTTAGATTGATAATAATAAGAGTAATAAGTATAGTAATTGTCGTCCTATCGATCATATAAGCATAATATGGCTAATAATATGAGTTAGATTGATAATAATAAGAGTAATAAGTATAGTAATTGTCGTTCTATCGATCATATAAGCATAATATGGCTAATAATATGAGTTAGATTGATAATAATAAGAGGAGTGAGTATAGTAATTGTCGTCCTATCGATCATATAAGCATAATATGGCTAATAATATGAGTTAGATTGATAATAATAAGAGTAATGAGTATAGTAATTGTAGTTCTATCGATTACATCTGCATAATATGGTTAATAATATGACTTAGATTGATAATAGTGAGTGTAATCAGTATAGTAATTGTCGTTCTATCGATCATATCTGCATAATGTGGTTAATAATATGAGTTAGTTTGATAATATTGAGTGTAATAAGTATAGTAATTGTCGTTCTGTCGATCATATAAGCATAATATGGCTAATAAGATGAGTTAGATTGATAATAATAAGAGTAATAAGTATAGTAATTGTTGTTCTATTGATCATATAAGCATAATATGGCTAATAATATGAGTTAGATTGATAATAATAAGAGTAATGAGTATAGTAATTGTCGTTCTATCGGTCATATATGCATAATATGGCTAATAATATGAGTTAGATTGATAATAATAAGAGGAGTGAGTATAGTAATTGTCGTCCTATCGATCATATAAGCATAATATGGCTAATAATATGAGTTAGATTGATAATAATAAGAGTAATGAGTATAGTTGTTGTAGTTCTATCGATTATATCTGCATAATATGGTTAATAATATGAGTTAGATTGATAATAATAAGCGTAATAAGTATAGTAAATGTAGTTCTATCGATCATATAAGCATAATATGGCTAATAATATGAGTTAGATTGATAATAATAAGAGGAGTGAGTATAGTAATTGTCGTCCTATCGATCATATAAGCATAATATGGCTAATAATATGAGTTAGATTGATAATAATAAGAGTAATAAGTATAGTAATTGTCGTTCTATCGATCATATAACCATAATATGGCTAATAATATGAGTTAGATTGATAATAATAAGAGGAGTGAGTATACTAATTGTCGTCCTATCGATCATATAAGCATAATATGGCTAATAATTCGAGATAGATGGATAATAATAACAGTAATAAGTATAGTAATTGTCGTCCTATCGATCATATCTGCATAATTTGGTTAATAATATGTGTTAGATTGATAATAGTGAGTGTAATAAATATAGTAATTGTAGTTCTATTGCTCATATAAGCATAATATGGCTAATAATATGAGTTAGATTGATAATAATAGGAGTAATAAGTATGGTAATTGTCGTTCTATCGATCATATAAGCATAATATGGCTAATAATATGAGTTAGATTGATAATAATAAGCGGAGTGAGTATAGTAATTGTCGTCCTATCGATCATATAAGCATAATATGGCTAATAATATGAGTTAGATTGATAATAATAAGAGTAATAAGTATAGTAATTGTCGTTCTATCGATCATATAAGCATAATATGGCTAATAATATGAGTTAGATTGATAATTATAAGAGTAATAAGAATAGTAATTGTCGTTCTATTGATCATATCTGCATAATATGGTTAATAATATGACTTAGATTGATAATAGTGAGTGTAACCAGTATAGTAATTGTCGTTCTGTCGATCATATAAGCATAATATGGCGAATAATATGAGTTAGATTGATAATAATAAGAGGAGTGAGTATAGTAATTGTCGTCCTATCGATCATATAAGCATAATATGGCTAATAATATGAGTTAGATTGATAATAATAAGAGGAGTGAGTATAGTAATTGTCGTCCTATCGATCATATAAGCATAATATGGCTAATAATATGAGTTAGATTGATAATAATAAGAGTAATGAGTATAGTAATTGTAGTTCTATCGATTATATCTGCATAATATGGTTAATAATATGAGTTAGATTGATAATAATAAGCGTAATAAGTATAGTAAATGTAGTTCTATCGATCATATAAGCATAATATGGCTAATAATATGAGTTAGATTGATAATAATAAGAGTAGTGAGTATAGTAATTGTAGTTCTATCGATTATATCTGCACAATATGGCTAATAATATGAGTTAGATTGATAATAATAAGAGTAATAAGTATAGTAATTGTCGTCCTATCGATCATATCTGCATAATATGGTTAATAATATGAGTTAAATTGATAATAATAAGAGTAATGAGTATAGTAATTGTCGTTCTATCGGTCATATATGCATAATATGGCTAATAATATGAGTTAGATTGATAAAAATAAGAGAAATGAGTATAGTAATTGTCGTTCTATCGATCATATAAGCATAATATGGCTAATAATTCGAGATAGATGGATAATAATAACAGTAATAAGTATAGTAATTGTCGTCCTATCGATCATATCTGCATAATTTGGTTAATAATATGTGTTAGATTGATAATAGTGAGTGTAATAAATATAGTAATTGTAGTTCTATTGCTCATATAAGCATAATATGGCTAATAATATGAGTTAGATTGATAATAATACGGGTAATGAGTATAGTAATTGTCGTTCTATCTATCATATAAGCTTAATACGGTTAATAATATGAGTTAGATTGATAATAATAAGAGTAATAAGTATAGTAATTGTCGTTCTATCGATCATATAAGCATAATATGGCTAATAATATGAGTTAGATTGATAATATTGAGTGTAACAAGTATAGTAATTGTCGTTCTATCGATCATATAAGCATAATATGGATAATAATGTGAGTTAGATTGATAATAATAAGAGGAGTGAGTATAGTAATTGTAGTTCTATCGATTATATCTGCATAATATGGTTAATAATATCAGTTAGATTGATAATAATAAGCGTAATAAGTATAGTAAATGTAGTTCTATCGATCATATAAGCATAATATGGCTAATAATATGAGTTAGATTGATAATAATAAGAGTAATAAGTATAGTAATTGTCGTCCTATCGATCATATAAGCATAATATGGCTAATAATATGAGTTAGATTGATAATAATAAGAGTAATAAGTATAGTAATTGTCGTTCTATCGATCATATAAGCATAATATGGCTAATAATATGAGTTAGATTGATAATAATAAGAGGAGTGAGTATAGTAATTGTCGTCCTATCGATCATATAAGCATAATATGGCTAATAATATGAGTTAGATTGATAATAATAAGAGTAATGAGTATAGTAATTGTAGTTCTATCGATTACATCTGCATAATATGGTTAATAATATGACTTAGATTGATAATAGTGAGTGTAATCAGTATAGTAATTGTCGTTCTATCGATCATATCTGCATAATGTGGTTAATAATATGAGTTAGTTTGATAATATTGAGTGTAATAAGTATAGTAATTGTCGTTCTGTCGATCATATAAGCATAATATGGCTAATAAGATGAGTTAGATTGATAATAATAAGAGTAATAAGTATAGTAATTGTTGTTCTATTGATCATATAAGCATAATATGGCTAATAATATGAGTTAGATTGATAATAATAAGAGTAATGAGTATAGTAATTGTCGTTCTATCGGTCATATATGCATAATATGGCTAATAATATGAGTTAGATTGATAATAATAAGAGGAGTGAGTATAGTAATTGTCGTCCTATCGATCATATAAGCATAATATGGCTAATAATATGAGTTAGATTGATAATAATAAGAGTAATGAGTATAGTAGTTGTAGTTCTATCGATTATATCTGCATAATATGGTTAATAATATGAGTTAGATTGATAATAATAAGCGTAATAAGTATAGTAAATGTAGTTCTATCGATCATATAAGCATAATATGGCTAATAATATGAGTTAGATTGATAATAATAAGAGGAGTGAGTATAGTAATTGTCGTCCTATCGATCATATAAGCATAATATGGCTAATAATATGAGTTAGATTGATAATAATAAGAGTAATAAGTATAGTAATTGTCGTTCTATCGATCATATAACCATAATATGGCTAATAATATGAGTTAGATTGATAATAATAAGAGGAGTGAGTATACTAATTGTCGTCCTATCGATCATATAAGCATAATATGGCTAATAATATGAGTTAGATTGATAATAATAAGAGTAATGAGTATAGTAATTGTAGTTCTATCGATTATATCTGCATAATATGGTTAATAATATGACTTAGATTGATAATAGTGAGTGTAATCAGTATAGTAATTGTCGTTCTATCGATCATATCTGCATAATGTGGTTAATAATATGAGTTAGATTGATAATATTGAGTGTAATAAGTATAGTAATTGTCGTTCTGTCGATCATATAAGCATAATATGGCTAATAATATGAGTTAGATTGATAATAATAAGAGTAATGAGTATAGTAATTGTCGTTCTATCGATCATATCTGCATAATCTGGTTAATAATATGAGTTAGATTGATAATATTGAGTGTAATAAGTATAGTAATTGTCGTTCTGTCGATCATATAAGCATAATATGGCTAATAATATGAGTTAGATTAATAATAATAAGAGTAATAAGTATAGTAATTGTAGTTCTATTGCTCATATAAGCATAATATGGTTAATACTATGAGTTAAATTGATAATAATAACAGTAATGAGTATAGTAATTGTCGTCCTATCGATCATATCTGCATAATATGGTTAATAATATGAGTTGGATTGATAATAGTGAGTGTAATAAGTATAGTAATTGTAGTTCTATTGCTCATATAAGCATAATATGGCTAATAATATGAGTTAGATTGATAATAATAAGAGTAATAAGTATAGTAAATGTCGTTCTATCGATCATATAAGCATAATATGGCTAATAATATGAGTAAGATTGATAATAATAAGAGGAGTGAGTATAGTAATTGTCGTCCTATCGATCATATAAGCATAATATGGCTAATAATATGAGTTAGATTGATAATAATAAGAGTAATGAGTATAGTAATTGTAGTTCTATCGATTATATCTGCATAATATGGTTAATAATATGACTTAGATTGATAATAGTGAGTGTAATCAGTATAGTAATTGTCGTTCTATCGATCATATCTGCATAATGTGGTTAATAATATGAGTTAGTTTGATAATATTGAGTGTAATAAGTATAGTAATTGTCGTTCTGTCGATCATATAAGCATAATATGGCTAATAAGATGAGTTAGATTGATAATAATAAGAGTAATAAGTATAGTAATTGTCGTTCTATTGATCATATAAGCATAATATGGCTAATAATATGAGTTAGATTGATAATAATAAGAGAAATGAGTATAGTAATTGTCGTTCTATCGATCATATAAGCATAATATGGCTAATAATATGAGTCAGACTGATAATAGTGAGTGTAATCAGTATAGTAATTGTCGTTCTGTCGATCATATAAGCATAATATGGCTAATAGTATGAGTTAGATTGATAATAATAAGAGTAATAAGTAGAGTAATTGTCGTTCTCTCGATCATATAACCATAATATGGCTAATAATATGAGATAGGTGGATAATAATAAGAGTAATAAGTATAGTAATTGTCGTCCTATCGATCATATCTGCATAATTTGGTTAATAATATGAGTTAGATTGATAATAGTGAGTGTAATATATATAGTAATTGTAGTTCTATTGCTCATATAAGCATAATATGGCTAACAATATGAGTTAGATTGATAATAATAAGAGTAATAAGTATAGTAATTGTCGTCCTATCGATCATATAAGCATACTATGGCTAATAATATGAGTTAGATTGATAATAATAAGAGTAATAAGTATAGTAATTGTCGTTCTATCGATCATATAAGCATAATATGGCTAATAATATGAGTTAGATTGATAATAATAAGAGGAGTGAGTATAGTAATTGTCGTCCTATCGATCATATAAGCATAATATGGCTAATAATATGAGTTAGATTGATAATAATAAGAGTAATGAGTATAGTAATTGTAGTTCTATCGATTATATCTGCATAATATGGTTAATAATATGACTTAGATTGATAATAGTGAGTGTAATCAGTATAGTAATTGTCGTTCTATCGATCATATCTGCATAATGTGGTTAATAATATGAGTTAGTTTGATAATATTGAGTGTAATAAGTATAGTAATTGTCGTTCTGTCGATCATATAAGCATAATATGGCTAATAAGATGAGTTAGATTGATAATAATAAGAGTAATAAGTATAGTAATTGTTGTTCTATTGATCATATAAGCATAATATGGCTAATAATATGAGTTAGATTGATAATAATAAGAGTAATGAGTATAGTAATTGTCGTTCTATCGGTCATATATGCATAATATGGCTAATAATATGAGTTAGATTGATAATAATAAGAGGAGTGAGTATAGTAATTGTCGTCCTATCGATCATATAAGCATAATATGGCTAATAATATGAGTTAGATTGATAATAATAAGAGTAATGAGTATAGTAGTTGTAGTTCTATCGATTATATCTGCATAATATGGTTAATAATATGAGTTAGATTGATAATAATAAGCGTAATAAGTATAGTAAATGTAGTTCTATCGATCATATAAGCATAATATGGCTAATAATATGAGTTAGATTGATAATAATAAGAGGAGTGAGTATAGTAATTGTCGTCCTATCGATCATATAAGCATAATATGGCTAATAATATGAGTTAGATTGATAATAATAAGAGTAATAAGTATAGTAATTGTCGTTCTATCGATCATATAACCATAATATGGCTAATAATATGAGTTAGATTGATAATAATAAGAGGAGTGAGTATACTAATTGTCGTCCTATCGATCATATAAGCATAATATGGCTAATAATTCGAGATAGATGGATAATAATAACAGTAATAAGTATAGTAATTGTAGTCCTATCGATCATATCTGCATAATTTGGTTAATAATATGTGTTAGATTGATAATAGTGAGTGTAATAAATATAGTAATTGTAGTTCTATTGCTCATATAAGCATAATATGGCTAATAATATGAGTTAGATTGATAATAATAGGAGTAATAAGTATAGTAATTGTCGTTCTATCGATCATATAAGCATAATATGGCTAATAATATGAGTTAGATTGATAATAATAAGAGGAGTGAGTATAGTAATTGTCGTCCTATCGATCATATAAGCATAATATGGCTAATAATATGAGTTAGATTGATAATAATAAGAGTAATAAGTATAGTAATTGTCGTTCTATCGATCATATAAGCATAATATGGCTAATAATATGAGTTAGATTGATAATTATAAGAGTAATAAGAATAGTAATTGTCGTTCTATTGATCATATCTGCATAATATGGTTAATAATATGACTTAGATTGATAATAGTGAGTGTAACCAGTATAGTAATTGTCGTTCTATCGATCATATCTGCATAATGTGGTTAATAATATGAGTTAGATTGATAATATTGAGTGTAATAAGTATAGTAATTGTCGTTCTGTCGATCATATAAGCATAATATGGCGAATAATATGAGTTAGATTGATAATAATGAGAGTAATAAGTATAGTAATTGTCGTTCTATTGATCATATAAGCATAATATGGCTAATAATATGAGTTAGATTGATAATAATAAGAGTAATAAGTATAGTAATTGTCGTTCTATCGATCATATAAGCATAATATGGCTAATAATATGAGTTAGATTGATAATAATAAGAGGAGTGAGTATAGTAATTGTCGTCCTATCGATCATATAAGCATAATATGGCTAATAATATGAGTTAGATTGATAATAATAAGAGTAATGAGTATAGTAATTGTAGTTCTATCGATTATATCTGCATAATATGGTTAATAATATGAGTTAGATTGATAATAATAAGCGTAATAAGTATAGTAAATGTAGTTCTATCGATCATATAAGCATAATATGGCTAATAATATGAGTTAGATTGATAATAATAAGAGTAGTGAGTATAGTAATTGTAGTTCTATCGATTATATCTGCACAATATGGCTAATAATATGAGTTAGATTGATAATAATAAGAGTAATAAGTATAGTAATTGTCGTCCTATCGATCATATCTGCATAATATGGTTAATAATATGAGTTAAATTGATAATAATAAGAGTAATGAGAATAGTAATTGTCGTTCTATCGGTCATATATGCATAATATGGCTAATAATATGAGTTAGATTGATAAAAATAAGAGAAATGAGTATAGTAATTGTCGTTCTATCGATCATATAAGCATAATATGGCTAATAATTCGAGATAGATGGATAATAATAACAGTAATAAGTATAGTAATTGTCGTCCTATCGATCATATCTGCATAATTTGGTTAATAATATGTGTTAGATTGATAATAGTGAGTGTAATAAATATAGTAATTGTAGTTCTATTGCTCATATAAGCATAATATGGCTAATAATATGAGTTAGATTGATAATAATACGGGTAATGAGTATAGTAATTGTCGTTCTATCTATCATATAAGCTTAATACGGTTAATAATATGAGTTAGATTGATAATAATAAGAGTAATAAGTATAGTAATTGTCGTTCTATCGATCATATAAGCATAATATGGCTAATAATATGAGTTAGATTGATAATATTGAGTGTAACAAGTATAGTAATTGTCGTTCTATCGATCATATAAGCATAATATGGATAATAATGTGAGTTAGATTGATAATAATAAGAGGAGTGAGTATAGTAATTGTAGTTCTATCGATTATATCTGCATAATATGGTTAATAATATCAGTTAGATTGATAATAATAAGCGTAATAAGTATAGTAAATGTAGTTCTATCGATCATATAAGCATAATATGGCTAATAATATGAGTTAGATTGATAATAATAAGAGAAATGAGTATAGTAATTGTCGTTCTATCGATCATATAAGCATAATATGGCTAATAATATGAGTTAGATTGATAATAATAAGAGTAATAAGTATAGTAATTGTCGTTCTATCGATCATATAACCATAATATGGCTAATAATATGAGTTAGATTGATAATAATAAGAGGAGTGAGTATACTAATTGTCGTCCTATCGATCATATAAGCATAATATGGCTAATAATATGAGTTAGATTGATAATAATAAGAGTAATGAGTATAGTAATTGTAGTTCTATCGATTATATCTGCATAATATGGTTAATAATATGACTTAGATTGATAATAGTGAGTGTAATCAGTATAGTAATTGTCGTTCTATCGATCATATCTGCATAATGTGGTTAATAATATGAGTTAGATTGATAATATTGAGTGTAATAAGTATAGTAATTGTCGTTCTGTCGATCATATAAGCATAATATGGCTAATAATATGAGTTAGATTGATAATAATAAGAGTAATGAGTATAGTAATTGTCGTTCTATCGATCATATCTGCATAATCTGGTTAATAATATGAGTTAGATTGATAATATTGAGTGTAATAAGTATAGTAATTGTCGTTCTGTCGATCATATAAGCATAATATGGCTAATAATATGAGTTAGATTAATAATAATAAGAGTAATAAGTATAGTAATTGTAGTTCTATTGCTCATATAAGCATAATATGGTTAATACTATGAGTTAAATTGATAATAATAACAGTAATGAGTATAGTAATTGTCGTCCTATCGATCATATCTGCATAATATGGTTAATAATATGAGTTGGATTGATAATAGTGAGTGTAATAAGTATAGTAATTGTAGTTCTATTGCTCATATAAGCATAATATGGCTAATAATATGAGTTAGATTGATAATAATAAGAGTAATAAGTATAGTAATTGTAGTTGTATTGCTCATATGAGCATAATATGGTTAATACTATGAGTTAAATTGATAATAATAAGAGTAATGAGTATAGTAATTGTCGTTCTATCGATCATATAAGCATAATATGGCTAATAATATGAGTTAGATTGATAATTATAAGAGTAATAAGAATAGTAATTGTCGTTCTATTGATCATATCTGCATAATATGGTTAATAATATGACTTAGATTGATAATAGTGAGTGTAACCAGTATAGTAATTGTCGTTCTATCGATCATATCTGCATAATGTGGTTAATAATATGAGTTAGATTGATAATATTGAGTGTAATAAGTATAGTAATTGTCGTTCTGTCGATCATATAAGCATAATATGGCGAATAATATGAGTTAGATTGATAATAATGAGAGTAATAAGTATAGTAATTGTCGTTCTATTGATCATATAAGCATAATATGGCTAATAATATGAGTTAGATTGATAATAATAAGAGTAATAAGTATAGTAATTGTCGTTCTATCGATCATATAAGCATAATATGGCTAATAATATGAGTTAGATTGATAATAATAAGAGGAGTGAGTATAGTAATTGTCGTCCTATCGATCATATAAGCATAATATGGCTAATAATATGAGTTAGATTGATAATAATAAGAGTAATGAGTATAGTAATTGTAGTTCTATCGATTATATCTGCATAATATGGTTAATAATATGAGTTAGATTGATAATAATAAGCGTAATAAGTATAGTAAATGTAGTTCTATCGATCATATAAGCATAATATGGCTAATAATATGAGTTAGATTGATAATAATAAGAGTAGTGAGTATAGTAATTGTAGTTCTATCGATTATATCTGCACAATATGGCTAATAATATGAGTTAGATTGATAATAATAAGAGTAATAAGTATAGTAATTGTCGTCCTATCGATCATATCTGCATAATATGGTTAATAATATGAGTTAAATTGATAATAATAAGAGTAATGAGAATAGTAATTGTCGTTCTATCGGTCATATATGCATAATATGGCTAATAATATGAGTTAGATTGATAAAAATAAGAGAAATGAGTATAGTAATTGTCGTTCTATCGATCATATAAGCATAATATGGCTAATAATATGAGTTAGATTGATAATAATAAGAGTAATAAGTATAGTAATTGTCGTTCTATCGATCATATAAGCATAATATGGCTAATAATATGAGTTAGATTGATAATAATAAGCGTAATAAGTATAGTAAATGTAGTTCTATCGATCATATAAGCATAATATGGCTAATAATATGAGTTAGATTGATAATAATAAGAGGAGTGAGTATAGTAATTGTCGTCCTATCGATCATATAAGCATAATATGGCTAATAATATGAGTTAGATTGATAATAATAAGAGTAATAAGTATAGTAATTGTCGTTCTATCGATCATATAACCATAATATGGCTAATAATATGAGTTAGATTGATAATAATAAGAGGAGTGAGTATACTAATTGTCGTCCTATCGATCATATAAGCATAATATGGCTAATAATTCGAGATAGATGGATAATAATAACAGTAATAAGTATAGTAATTGTAGTCCTATCGATCATATCTGCATAATTTGGTTAATAATATGTGTTAGATTGATAATAGTGAGTGTAATAAATATAGTAATTGTAGTTCTATTGCTCATATAAGCATAATATGGCTAATAATATGAGTTAGATTGATAATAATAGGAGTAATAAGTATAGTAATTGTCGTTCTATCGATCATATAAGCATAATATGGCTAATAATATGAGTTAGATTGATAATAATAAGAGGAGTGAGTATAGTAATTGTCGTCCTATCGATCATATAAGCATAATATGGCTAATAATATGAGTTAGATTGATAATAATAAGAGTAATAAGTATAGTAATTGTCGTTCTATCGATCATATAAGCATAATATGGCTAATAATATGAGTTAGATTGATAATTATAAGAGTAATAAGAATAGTAATTGTCGTTCTATTGATCATATCTGCATAATATGGTTAATAATATGACTTAGATTGATAATAGTGAGTGTAACCAGTATAGTAATTGTCGTTCTATCGATCATATCTGCATAATGTGGTTAATAATATGAGTTAGATTGATAATATTGAGTGTAATAAGTATAGTAATTGTCGTTCTGTCGATCATATAAGCATAATATGGCGAATAATATGAGTTAGATTGATAATAATGAGAGTAATAAGTATAGTAATTGTCGTTCTATTGATCATATAAGCATAATATGGCTAATAATATGAGTTAGATTGATAATAATAAGAGTAATAAGTATAGTAATTGTCGTTCTATCGATCATATAAGCATAATATGGCTAATAATATGAGTTAGATTGATAATAATAAGAGGAGTGAGTATAGTAATTGTCGTCCTATCGATCATATAAGCATAATATGGCTAATAATATGAGTTAGATTGATAATAATAAGAGTAATGAGTATAGTAATTGTAGTTCTATCGATTATATCTGCATAATATGGTTAATAATATGAGTTAGATTGATAATAATAAGCGTAATAAGTATAGTAAATGTAGTTCTATCGATCATATAAGCATAATATGGCTAATAATATGAGTTAGATTGATAATAATAAGAGTAGTGAGTATAGTAATTGTAGTTCTATCGATTATATCTGCACAATATGGCTAATAATATGAGTTAGATTGATAATAATAAGAGTAATAAGTATAGTAATTGTCGTCCTATCGATCATATCTGCATAATATGGTTAATAATATGAGTTAAATTGATAATAATAAGAGTAATGAGAATAGTAATTGTCGTTCTATCGGTCATATATGCATAATATGGCTAATAATATGAGTTAGATTGATAAAAATAAGAGAAATGAGTATAGTAATTGTCGTTCTATCGATCATATAAGCATAATATGGCTAATAATTCGAGATAGATGGATAATAATAACAGTAATAAGTATAGTAATTGTCGTCCTATCGATCATATCTGCATAATTTGGTTAATAATATGTGTTAGATTGATAATAGTGAGTGTAATAAATATAGTAATTGTAGTTCTATTGCTCATATAAGCATAATATGGCTAATAATATGAGTTAGATTGATAATAATACGGGTAATGAGTATAGTAATTGTCGTTCTATCTATCATATAAGCTTAATACGGTTAATAATATGAGTTAGATTGATAATAATAAGAGTAATAAGTATAGTAATTGTCGTTCTATCGATCATATAAGCATAATATGGCTAATAATATGAGTTAGATTGATAATATTGAGTGTAACAAGTATAGTAATTGTCGTTCTATCGATCATATAAGCATAATATGGATAATAATGTGAGTTAGATTGATAATAATAAGAGGAGTGAGTATAGTAATTGTAGTTCTATCGATTATATCTGCATAATATGGTTAATAATATCAGTTAGATTGATAATAATAAGCGTAATAAGTATAGTAAATGTAGTTCTATCGATCATATAAGCATAATATGGCTAATAATATGAGTTAGATTGATAATAATAAGAGAAATGAGTATAGTAATTGTCGTTCTATCGATCATATAAGCATAATATGGCTAATAATATGAGTTAGATTGATAATAATAAGAGTAATAAGTATAGTAATTGTCGTTCTATCGATCATATAACCATAATATGGCTAATAATATGAGTTAGATTGATAATAATAAGAGGAGTGAGTATACTAATTGTCGTCCTATCGATCATATAAGCATAATATGGCTAATAATATGAGTTAGATTGATAATAATAAGAGTAATGAGTATAGTAATTGTAGTTCTATCGATTATATCTGCATAATATGGTTAATAATATGACTTAGATTGATAATAGTGAGTGTAATCAGTATAGTAATTGTCGTTCTATCGATCATATCTGCATAATGTGGTTAATAATATGAGTTAGATTGATAATATTGAGTGTAATAAGTATAGTAATTGTCGTTCTGTCGATCATATAAGCATAATATGGCTAATAATATGAGTTAGATTGATAATAATAAGAGTAATGAGTATAGTAATTGTCGTTCTATCGATCATATCTGCATAATCTGGTTAATAATATGAGTTAGATTGATAATATTGAGTGTAATAAGTATAGTAATTGTCGTTCTGTCGATCATATAAGCATAATATGGCTAATAATATGAGTTAGATTAATAATAATAAGAGTAATAAGTATAGTAATTGTAGTTCTATTGCTCATATAAGCATAATATGGTTAATACTATGAGTTAAATTGATAATAATAACAGTAATGAGTATAGTAATTGTCGTCCTATCGATCATATCTGCATAATATGGTTAATAATATGAGTTGGATTGATAATAGTGAGTGTAATAAGTATAGTAATTGTAGTTCTATTGCTCATATAAGCATAATATGGCTAATAATATGAGTTAGATTGATAATAATAAGAGTAATAAGTATAGTAATTGTAGTTCTATTGCTCATATGAGCATAATATGGTTAATACTATGAGTTAAATTGATAATAATAAGAGTAATGAGTATAGTAATTGTCGTTCTATCGATCATATAAGCATAATATGGCTAATAATATGAGTTAGATTGATAATTATAAGAGTAATAAGAATAGTAATTGTCGTTCTATTGATCATATCTGCATAATATGGTTAATAATATGACTTAGATTGATAATAGTGAGTGTAACCAGTATAGTAATTGTCGTTCTATCGATCATATCTGCATAATGTGGTTAATAATATGAGTTAGATTGATAATATTGAGTGTAATAAGTATAGTAATTGTCGTTCTGTCGATCATATAAGCATAATATGGCGAATAATATGAGTTAGATTGATAATAATGAGAGTAATAAGTATAGTAATTGTCGTTCTATTGATCATATAAGCATAATATGGCTAATAATATGAGTTAGATTGATAATAATAAGAGTAATAAGTATAGTAATTGTCGTTCTATCGATCATATAAGCATAATATGGCTAATAATATGAGTTAGATTGATAATAATAAGAGGAGTGAGTATAGTAATTGTCGTCCTATCGATCATATAAGCATAATATGGCTAATAATATGAGTTAGATTGATAATAATAAGAGTAATGAGTATAGTAATTGTAGTTCTATCGATTATATCTGCATAATATGGTTAATAATATGAGTTAGATTGATAATAATAAGCGTAATAAGTATAGTAAATGTAGTTCTATCGATCATATAAGCATAATATGGCTAATAATATGAGTTAGATTGATAATAATAAGAGTAGTGAGTATAGTAATTGTAGTTCTATCGATTATATCTGCACAATATGGCTAATAATATGAGTTAGATTGATAATAATAAGAGTAATAAGTATAGTAATTGTCGTCCTATCGATCATATCTGCATAATATGGTTAATAATATGAGTTAAATTGATAATAATAAGAGTAATGAGTATAGTAATTGTCGTTCTATCGGTCATATATGCATAATATGGCTAATAATATGAGTTAGATTGATAAAAATAAGAGAAATGAGTATAGTAATTGTCGTTCTATCGATCATATAAGCATAATATGGCTAATAATTCGAGATAGATGGATAATAATAACAGTAATAAGTATAGTAATTGTCGTCCTATCGATCATATCTGCATAATTTGGTTAATAATATGTGTTAGATTGATAATAGTGAGTGTAATAAATATAGTAATTGTAGTTCTATTGCTCATATAAGCATAATATGGCTAATAATATGAGTTAGATTGATAATAATACGGGTAATGAGTATAGTAATTGTCGTTCTATCTATCATATAAGCTTAATACGGTTAATAATATGAGTTAGATTGATAATAATAAGAGTAATAAGTATAGTAATTGTCGTTCTATCGATCATATAAGCATAATATGGCTAATAATATGAGTTAGATTGATAATATTGAGTGTAACAAGTATAGTAATTGTCGTTCTATCGATCATATAAGCATAATATGGATAATAATGTGAGTTAGATTGATAATAATAAGAGGAGTGAGTATAGTAATTGTAGTTCTATCGATTATATCTGCATAATATGGTTAATAATATCAGTTAGATTGATAATAATAAGCGTAATAAGTATAGTAAATGTAGTTCTATCGATCATATAAGCATAATATGGCTAATAATATGAGTTAGATTGATAATAATAATAGTAATGAGTATAGTAATTGTAGTTCTATCGATTATATCTGCATAATATGGCTAATAATATGAGATAGATTGATAATAATAAGAGTAATAAGTATAGTAATTGTCGTCCTATCGATCATATCTGCATAATATGGTTAATAATATGAGTTGGATTGATAATAGTGAGTGCAATAAGTATAGTAATTGTAGTTCTATTGCTCATATAAGCATAATATGGCTAATAATATGAGTTAGATTGATAATAATAAGAGTAATAAGTATAGTAATTGTAGTTCTATTGCTCATATAAGCATAATATGGTTAATACTATGAGTTAAATTAATAATAATAAGAGTAATGAGTATAGTAATTGTCGTTCTATCGGTCATATATGCATAATATGGCTAATAATATGAGTTAGATTGATAAAAATAAGAGAAATGAGTATAGTAATTGTCGTTCTATCGATCATATAAGCATAATATGGCTAGTAATTTGAGATAGATGGATAATAATAAGAGTAATAAGTATAGTAATTGTCGTCCTATCGATCATATCTGCATAATTTGGTTAATAATATGTGTTAGATTGATAATAGTGAGTGTAATAAATATAGTAATTGTAGTTCTATTGCTCATATAAGCATAATATGGCTAATAATATGAGTTAGATTGATAATAATAGGAGTAATAAGTATAGTAATTGTCGTTCTATCGATCATATAAGCATAATATGGCTAATAATATGAGTTAGATTGATAATAATAAGAGGAGTGAGTATAGTAATTGTCGTCCTATCGATCATATAAGCATAATATGGCTAATAATATGAGTTAGATTGATAATAATAAGAGTAATAAGTATAGTAATTGTCGTTCTATCGATCATATAACCATACTATGGCTAATAATATGAGATAGGTGGATAATAATAAGAGTAATAGGTATAGTAATTGTCGTCCTATCGATCACATCTGCATAATTTGGTTAATAATATGAGTTAGATTGATAATAGTGAGTGTAATATATATAGTAATTGTAGTTCTATTGCTCATATAAGCATAATATGGCTAATAATATGAGTTAGATTGATAATAATAAGAGTAATAAGTATAGTAATTGTCGTCCTATCGATCATATAAGCATAATATGGCTAATAATATGAGTTAGATTGATAATAATAAGAGTAATAAGTATAGTAATTGTCGTTCTATCGATCATATAAGCATAATATGGCTAATAATATGAGTTAGATTGATAATAATAAGAGGAGTGAGTATAGTAATTGTCGTCCTATCGATCATATAAGCATAATATGGCTAATAATATGAGTTAGATTGATAATAATAAGAGTAATGAGTATAGTAATTGTAGTTCTATCGATTATATCTGCATAATATGGTTAATAATATGACTTAGATTGATAATAGTGAGTGTAATCAGTATAGTAATTGTCGTTCTATCGATCATATCTGCATAATGTGGTTAATAATATGAGTTAGTTTGATAATATTGAGTGTAATAAGTATAGTAATTGTCGTTCTGTCGATCATATAAGCATAATATGGCTAATAAGATGAGTTAGATTGATAATAATAAGAGTAATAAGTATAGTAATTGTCGTTCTATTGATCATATAAGCATAATATGGCTAATAATATGAGTTAGATTGATAATAATAAGAGAAATGAGTATAGTAATTGTCGTTCTATCGATCATATAAGCATAATATGGCTAATAATATGAGTCAGACTGATAATAGTGAGTGTAATCAGTATAGTAATTGTCGTTCTGTCGATCATATAAGCATAATATGGCTAATAGTATGAGTTAGATTGATAATAATAAGAGTAATAAGTAGAGTAATTGTCGTTCTCTCGATCATATAACCATAATATGGCTAATAATATGAGATAGGTGGATAATAATAAGAGTAATAAGTATAGTAATTGTCGTCCTATCGATCATATCTGCATAATTTGGTTAATAATATGAGTTAGATTGATAATAGTGAGTGTAATATATATAGTAATTGTAGTTCTATTGCTCATATAAGCATAATATGGCTAATAATATGAGTTAGATTGATAATAATAAGAGTAATGAGTATAGTAATTGTCGTTCTATCGGTCATATATGCATAATATGGCTAATAATATGAGTTAGATTGATAATAATAAGAGGAGTGAGTATAGTAATTGTCGTCCTATCGATCATATAAGCATAATATGGCTAATAATATGAGTTAGATTGATAATAATAAGAGTAATGAGTATAGTAGTTGTAGTTCTATCGATTATATCTGCATAATATGGTTAATAATATGAGTTAGATTGATAATAATAAGCGTAATAAGTATAGTAAATGTAGTTCTATCGATCATATAAGCATAATATGGCTAATAATATGAGTTAGATTGATAATAATAAGAGGAGTGAGTATAGTAATTGTCGTCCTATCGATCATATAAGCATAATATGGCTAATAATATGAGTTAGATTGATAATAATAAGAGTAATAAGTATAGTAATTGTCGTTCTATCGATCATATAACCATAATATGGCTAATAATATGAGTTAGATTGATAATAATAAGAGGAGTGAGTATACTAATTGTCGTCCTATCGATCATATAAGCATAATATGGCTAATAATATGAGTAAGATTGATAATAATAAGAGTAATGAGTAGAGTAATTGTAGTTCTATCGATTATATCTGCATAATATGGTTAATAATATGACTTAGATTGATAATAGTGAGTGTAATCAGTATAGTAATTGTCGTTCTATCGATCATATCTGCATAATGTGGTTAATAATATGAGTTAGATTGATAATATTGTGTGTAATAAGTATAGTAATTGTCGTTCTGTCGATCATATAAGCATAATATGGCTAATAATATGAGTTAGATTGATAATAATAAGAGTAATGAGTATAGTAATTGTCGTTCTATCGATCATATCTGCATAATCTGGTTAATAATATGAGTTAGATTGATAATATTGAGTGTAATAAGTATAGTAATTGTCGTTCTGTCGATCATATAAGCATAATATGGCTAATAATATGAGTTAGATTAATAATAATAAGAGTAATAAGTATAGTAATTGTAGTTCTATTGCTCATATAAGCATAATATGGTTAATACTATGAGTTAAATTGATAATAATAACAGTAATGAGTATAGTAATTGTCGTCCTATCGATCATATCTGCATAATATGGTTAATAATATGAGTTGGATTGATAATAGTGAGTGTAATAAGTATAGTAATTGTAGTTCTATTGCTCATATAAGCATAATATGGCTAATAATATGAGTTAGATTGATAATAATAAGAGTAATAAGTATAGTAATTGTAGTTCTATTGCTCATATGAGCATAATATGGTTAATACTATGAGTTAAATTGATAATAATAAGAGTAATGAGTATAGTAATTGTCGTTCTATCGGTCATATATGCATAATATGGCTAATAATATGAGTTAGATTGATAAAAATAAGAGAAATGAGTATAGTAATTGTCGTTCTATCGATCATATAAGCATAATATGGCTAATAATTCGAGATAGATGGATAATAATAACAGTAATAAGTATAGTAATTGTCGTCCTATCGATCATATCTGCATAATTTGGTTAATAATATGTGTTAGATTGATAATAGTGAGTGTAATAAATATAGTAATTGTAGTTCTATTGCTCATATAAGCATAATATGGCTAATAATATGAGTTAGATTGATAATAATAGGAGTAATAAGTATAGTAATTGTCGTTCTATCGATCATATAAGCATAATATGGCTAATAATATGAGTTAGATTGATAATAATAAGAGGAGTGAGTATAGTAATTGTCGTCCTATCGATCATATAAGCATAATATGGCTAATAATATGAGTTAGATTGATAATAATAAGAGTAATAAGTATAGTAATTGTCGTTCTATCGATCATATAAGCATAATATGGCTAATAATATGAGTTAGATTGATATTTATAAGAGTAATAAGAATAGTAATTGTCGTTCTATTGATCATATCTGCATAATATGGTTAATAATATGACTTAGATTGATAATAGTGAGTGTAACCAGTATAGTAATTGTCGTTCTATCGATCATATCTGCATAATGTGGTTAATAATATGAGTTAGATTGATAATATTGAGTGTAATAAGTATAGTAATTGTCGTTCTGTCGATCATATAAGCATAATATGGCGAATAATATGAGTTAGATTGATAATAATGAGAGTAATAAGTATAGTAATTGTCGTTCTATTGATCATATAAGCATAATATGGCTAATAATATGAGTTAGATTGATAATAATAAGAGTAATAAGTATAGTAATTGTCGTTCTATCGATCATATAAGCATAATATGGCTAATAATATGAGTTAGATTGATAATAATAAGAGTAGTGAGTATAGTAATTGTAGTTCTATCGATTATATCTGCACAATATGGCTAATAATATGAGTTAGATTGATAATAATAAGAGTAATAAGTATAGTAATTGTCGTCCTATCGATCATATCTGCATAATATGGTTAATAATATGAGTTGGATTGATAATAGTGAGTGTAATGAGTATAGTAATTGTAGTTCTATTGCTCATATAAGCATAATATGGCTAATAATATGAGTTAGATTGATAATATTAAGAGTAATAAGTATAGTAATTGTAATTCTATTGCTCATATAAGCATAATATGGTTAATACTATGAGTTAAATTGATAATAATAAGAGTAATGAGTATAGTAATTGTCGTTCTATCGGTCATATATGCATAATATGGCTAATAATATGAGTTAGATTGATAAAAATAAGAGAAATGAGTATAGTAATTGTCGTTCTATCGATCATATAAGCATAATATGGCTAATAATTTGAGATAGATGGATAATAATAAGAGTAATAAGTATAGTAATTGTCGTCCTATCGATCATATCTGCATAATTTGGTTAATAATATGTGTTAGATTGATAATAATAAGAGTAATAAGTATAGTAATTGTAGTTCTATTGCTCATATGAGCATAATATGGTTAATACTATGAGTTAAATTGATAATAATAAGAGTAATGAGTATAGTAATTGTCGTTCTATCGGTCATATATGCATAATATGGCTAATAATATGAGTTAGATTGATAAAAATAAGAGAAATGAGTATAGTAATTGTCGTTCTATCGATCATATCTGCATAATCTGGTTAATAATATGAGTTAGATTGATAATATTGAGTGTAATAAGTATAGTAATTGTCGTTCTGTCGATCATATAATCATAATATGGCTAATAATATGAGTTAGATTAATAATAATAAGAGTAATAAGTATAGTAATTGTCGTTCTATCGATCATATAAGCATAATATGGCTAATAATTTGAGATAGATGGATAATAATAAGAGTAATAAGTATAGTAATTGTCGTCCTATCGATCATATCTGCATAATTTGGTTAATAATATGTGTTAGATTGATAATAGTGAGTGTAATAAATATAGTAATTGTAGTTCTATTGCTCATATAAGCATAATATGGCTAATAATATAAGTTAGATTGATAATAATAGGAGTAATAAGTATAGTAATTGTCGTTCTATCGATCATATAAGCATAATATGGCCAATAATATGAGTTTGATTGATAATAATAAGAGTAGTGAGTATAGTAATTGTCGTTCTATCGATCATATAAGCACAATATGGCTAATAATGTGAGTTAGATTGATAATAATAAGAGTAATGAGTATAGTAATTGTCGTTCTATCGATCATATCTGCATAATCTGGTTAATAATATGAGTTAGATTGATAATATTGAGTGTAATAAGTATAGTAATTGTCGTTCTGTCGATCATATAAGCATAATATGGCTAATAATATGAGTTAGATTAATAATAATAAGAGTAATAAGTATAGTAATTGTCGTTCTATTGATCATATAAGCATAATATGGCTAATAATATGAGTTAGATTGATAATAATAAGAGTAATGAGTATAGTAATTGTCGTTCTATCGGTCATATATGCATAATATGGCTAATAATATGAGTTAGATTGATAATAATAAGAGAAATGAGTATAGTAATTGTCGTTCTATCGATCATATAAGCATAATATGGCTCATAATATGAGTTAGACTGATAATAGTGAGTGTAATCAGTATAGTAATTGTCGTTCTGTCGATCATATAAGCATAATATGGCTAATAGTATGAGTTAGATTGATAATAATAAGAGTAATAAGTATAGTAATTGTCGTCCTATCGATCATATCTGCATAATTTGGTTAATAATATGAGTTAGATTGATAATAGTGAGTGTAATATATATAGTAATTGTAGTTCTATTGCTCATATAAGCATAATATGGCTAATAATATGAGTTAGATTGATAATAATAAGAGTAATAAGTATAGTAATTGTCGTCCTATCGATCATATAAGCATAATATGGCTAATAATATGAGTTAGATTGATAATAATAAGAGTAATAAGTATAGTAATTGTCGTTCTATCGATCATATAAGCATAATATGGCTAATAATATGAGTTAGATTGATAATAATAAGAGGAGTGAGTATAGTAATTGTCGTCCTATCGATCATATAAGCATAATATGGCTAATAATATGAGTTAGATTGATAATAATAAGAGCAATGAGTATAGTAATTGTAGTTCTATCGATTATATCTGCATAATATGGTTAATAATATGACTTAGATTGATAATAGTGAGTGTAATCAGTATAGTAATTGTCGTTCTATCGATCATATCTGCATAATGTGGTTAATAATATGAGTTAGTTTGATAATATTGAGTGTAATAAGTATAGTAATTGTCGTTCTGTCGATCATATAAGCATAATATGGCTAATAAGATGAGTTAGATTGATAATAATAAGAGTAATAAGTATAGTAATTGTCGTTCTATTGATCATATAAGCATAATATGGCTAATAATATGAGTTAGATTCATAATAATAAGAGTAACGAGTATAGTAATTGTCGTTCTATCGGTCATATATGCATAATATGGCTAATAATATGAGTTAGATTGATAATAATAAGAGTAATGAGTATAGTAATTGTAGTTCTATCGATTATATCTGCATAATATGGTTAATAATATGACTTAGATTGATAATAGTGAGAGTAATCAGTATAGTAATTGTCGTTCTATCGATCATATCTGCATAATGTGGTTAATAATATGAGTTAGATTGATAATATTGAGTGTAATAAGTATAGTAATTGTCGTTCTGTCGATCATATAAGCATAATATGGCTAATAATATGAGTTAGATTGATAATAATAAGAGTAATGAGTATAGTAATTGTCGTTCTATCGATCATATCTGCATAATCTGGTTAATAATATGAGTTAGATTGATAATATTGAGTGTAATAAGTATAGTAATTGTCGTTCTGTCGATCATATAAGCATAATATGGCTAATAATATGAGTTAGATTAATAATAATAAGAGTAATAAGTATAGTAATTGTAGTTCTATTGCTCATATAAGCATAATATGGTTAATACTATGAGTTAAATTGATAATAATAACAGTAATGAGTATAGTAATTGTCGTCCTATCGATCATATCTGCATAATATGGTTAATAATATGAGTTGGATTGATAATAGTGAGTGTAATAAGTATAGTAATTGTAGTTCTATTGCTCATATAAGCATAATATGGCTAATAATATGAGTTAGATTGATAATAATAAGAGTAATAAGTATAGTAATTGTAGTTCTATTGCTCATATGAGCATAATATGGTTAATACTATGAGTTAAATTGATAATAATAAGAGTAATGAGTATAGTAATTGTCGTTCTATCGGTCATATATGCATAATATGGCTAATAATATGAGTTAGATTGATAAAAATAAGAGAAATGAGTATAGTAATTGTCGTTCTATCGATCATATAAGCATAATATGGCTAATAATATGAGATAGGTGGATAATAATAAGAGTAATAAGTATAGTAATTGTCGTCCTATCGATCATATCTGCATAATTTGGTTAATAATATGAGTTAGATTGATAATAGTGAGTGTAATATATATAGTAATTGTAGTTCTATTGCTCATGTAAGCATAATATGGCTAATAATATGAGTTAGATTGATAATAATAAGAGTAATAAGTATAGTAATTGTCGTCCTATCGATCATATAAGCATAATATGGCTAATAATATGAGTTAGATTGATAATAATAAGAGTAATAAGTATAGTAATTGTCGTTCTATCGATCATATAAGCATAATATGGCTAATAATATGAGTTAGATTGATAATAATAAGAGGAGTGAGTACAGTAATTGTCGTCCTATCGATCATATAAGCATAATATGGCTAATAATATGAGTTAGATTGATAATAATAAGAGTAATGAGTATAGTAATTGTAGTTCTATCGATCATATAAGCATAATATGGCTGATAATATGAGTTAGATTGATAATTATAAGAGTAATAAGAATTGTAATTGTCGTTCTATTGATCATATCTGCATAATATGGTTAATAATATGACTTAGATTGATAATAGTGAGTGTAATCAGTATAGTAATTGTCGTTCTATCGATCATATCTGCATAATGTGGTTAATAATATGAGTTAGATTGATAATATTGAGTGTAATATGTATAGTAATTGTCGTTCTGTCGATCATATAAGCATAATATGGCGAATAATATGAGTTAGATTGATAATAATGAGAGTAATAAGTATAGTAATTGTCGTTCTATTGATCATATAAGCATAATATGGCTAATAATATGAGTTAGATTGATAATAATAAGAGGAGTGAGTATAGTAATTGTCGTCCTATCGATCATATAAGCATAATATGGCTAATAATATGAGTTAGATTGATAATAATAAGAGTAATGAGTATAGTAATTGTAGTTCTATCGATTATATCTGCATAATACGGTTAATAATATGAGTTAGATTGATAATAATAAGCGTAATAAGTATAGTAAATGTAGTTCTATCGATCATATAAGCATAATATGGCCAATAATGTGAGTTAGATTGATAATAATAAGAGTAATAAGTATAGTAATTGTCGTCCTATCGATCATATCTGCATAATATGGTTAATAATATGAGTTGGATTGATAATAGTGAGTGTAATAAGTATAGTAATTGTAGTTCTATTGCTCATATAAGCATAATATGGCTAATAATATGAGTTAGATTGATAATAATAAGAGTAATAAGTATAGTAATTGTAGTTCTATTGCTCATATAAGCATAATATGGTTAATACTATGAGTTAAATTGATAATAATAACAGTAATGAGTATAGTAATTGTCGTTCTATCGATCATATCTGCATAATATGGTTAATAATATGAGTTGGATTGATAATAGTGAGTGTAATAAGTATAGTAATTGTAGTTCTATTGCTCATATAAGCATAATATGGCTAATAATATTAGTTAGATTGATAATAATATTAGTAATAGGTATAGTAATTGTCGTTCTATCGATCATATAAGCATAATATGGCTAATAGTATGAGTTAGATTGATAATAATAAGAGGACTGAGTATAGTAATTGTCGTCCTATCGATCATATAAGCATAATATGGCTAATAATATGAGTTAGATTGATAATAATAAGAGTAATAAGTATAGTAATTGTCGTTCTATCGATCATATAAGCATAATATGGCTAATAATATGAGTTAGATTGATAATTATAAGAGTAATAAGAATAGTAATTGTCGTTCTATTGATCATATCTGCATAATATGGTTAATAATATGACTTAGATTGATAATAGTGAGTGTAATCAGTATAGTAATTGTCGTTCTATCGATCATATCTGCATAATGTGGTTAATAATATGAGTTAGATTGATAATATTGAGTGTAATAAGTATAGTAATTGTCGTTCTGTCGATCATATAAGCATAATATGGCGAATAATATGAGTTAGATTGATAATAATGAGAGTAATAAGTATAGTAATTGTCGTTCTATTGATCATATAAGCATAATATGGCTAATAATATGAGTTAGATTGATAATAATGAGAGTAATAAGTATAGTAATTGTCGTTCTATCGATCATATAAGCATAATATGGCTAATAATATGAGTTAGATTGATAGTAATAAGAGGAGTGAGTATAGTAATTGTCGTCCTATCGATCATATAAGCATAATATGGCTAATAATATGAGTTAGATTGATAATAATAAGGGTAATGAGTATAGTAATTGTAGTTCTATCGATTATATCTGCACAATATGGCTAATAATATGAGTTAGATTGATAATAATAAGAGTAATGAGTATAGTAGTTGTAGTTCTATCGATTATATCTGCATAATATGGTTAATAATATGAGTTAGATTGATAATAATAAGCGTAATAAGTATAGTAAATGTAGTTCTATCGATCATATAAGCATAATATGGCTAATAATATGAGTTAGATTGATAATAATAAGAGGAGTGAGTATAGTAATTGTCGTTCTATCGATCATATAAGCATAATATGGCTAATAATATGAGTTAGATTGATAATAATAAGAGTAATAAGTATAGTAATTGTCGTTCTATCGATCATATAACCATAATATGGCTAATAATATGAGTTAGATTGATAATAATAAGAGGAGTGAGTATACTAATTGTCGTCCTATCGATCATATAAGCATAATATGGCTAATAATATGAGTTAGATTGATAATAATAAGAGTAATGAGTATAGTAATTGTAGTTCTATCGATTATATCTGCATAATATGGTTAATAATATGACTTAGATTGATAATAGTGAGTGTAATCAGTATAGTAATTGTCGTTGTATCGATCATATCTGCATAATGTGGTTAATAATATGAGTTAGATTGATAAGATTGAGTGTAATAAGTATAGTAATTGTCGTTCTGTCGATCATATAAGCATAATATGGCTAATAATATGAGTTAGATTGATAATAATAAGAGTAATAAGTATAGTAATTGTCGTTCTATTGATCATATAAGCATAATATGGCTAATAATATGAGATAGACTGATAATAATAAGAGTAATGAGTATAGTAATTGTCGTTCTATCGATCATATCTGCATAATCTGGTTAATAATATGAGTTAGATTGATAATATTGAGTGTAATAAGTATAGTAATTGTCGTTCTGTCGATCATATAAGCATAATATGGCTAATAATATGAGTTAGATCAATAATAATAAGAGTAATAAGTATAGTAATTGTCGTTCTATTGATCATATAAGCCTAATGTGGCTAATAATATGAGTTAGATTGATAATAATAAGAGTAATAAGTAGAGTAATTGTCGTTCTCTCGATCATATAACCATAATATGGCGAATAATATGAGATAGATGGATAATAATAAGAGTAATAAGTATAGTAATTGTCGTCCTATCGATCATATCTGCATAATTTGGTTAATAATATGAGTTAGATTGATAATAGTGAGTGTAATAAATATAGTAATTGTAGTTCTATTGCTCATATAAGCATAATATGGCTAATAATATGAGTTAGACTGATAATAATAAGAGTAATAAGTATAGTAATTGTCGTTCTATCGATCATATAAGCATAATATGGCTAATAATATGAGTTAGATTGATAATAATAAGAGTAATGAGTATAGTAATTGTAGTTCTATCGATTATATCTTCATAATATGGTTAATAATATGAGTTAGATTGATAATAATAAGCATAATAAGTATAGTAAATGTAGTTCTATCGATCATATAAGCATAATATGGCTAATAATATGACTTAGATTGATAATAATAAGAGTAGTGAGTATAGTAATTGTCGTTCTATCGATCATAGAAGCATAATATGGCTAATAATGTGAGTTAGATTGATAATAATAAGAGTAATGAGTATAGTAATTGTCGTTCTATCGATCATATGAGCATAATATGGCTAATAATATGAGTTAGATTGATAATTATAAGAGTAATAAGAATAGTAATTGTCGTTCTATTGCTCATATAAGCATAATATGGCTAATAATATGAGTTAGATTGATAATAATAGGAGTAATAAGTATAGTAATTGTCGTTCTATCGATCATATAAGCATAATATGGATAATAATATGAGTTAGATTGATAATAATAAGAGGAGTGAGTATAGTAATTGTCGTCCTATCGATCATATAAGCATAATATGGCTAATAATATGAGTTAGATTGATAATAATAAGAGTAATAAGTATAGTAATTGTCGTTCTATCGATCATATAAGCATAATATGGCTAATAATATGAGTTAGATTGATAATAATAAGAGGAGTGAGTATAGTAATTGTCGTCCTATCGATCATATAAGCATAATATGGCTAATAATATGAGTTAGATTGATAATAATAAGAGTAATGAGTATAGTAATTGTAGTTCTATCGATTATATCTGCATAATACGGTTAATAATATGAGTTAGATTGATAATAATAAGCGTAATAAGTATAGTAAATGTAGTTCTATCGATCATATTAGCATAATATGGCCAATAATGTGAGTTAGATTGATAATAATAAGAGTAATAAGTATAGTAACTGTCGTCCTATCGATCATATCTGCATAATATGGTTAATAATATGAGTTGGATTGATAATAGTGAGTGTAGTAAGTATAGTAATTGTAGTTCTATTGCTCATATAAGCATAATATGGCTAATAATATGAGTTAGATTGATAATAATAAGAGTAATAAGTATAGTAATTGTAGTTCTATTGCTCATATAAGCATAATATGGTTAATACTATGAGTTAAATTGATAATAATAACAGTAATGAGTATAGTAATTGTCGTTCTATCGATCATATCTGCATAATATGGTTAATAATATGAGTTGGATTGATAATAGTGAGTGTAATAAGTATAGTAATTGTAGTTCTATTGCTCATATAAGCATTATATGGCTAATAATATGAGTTAGATTGATAATAATAAGAGTAATAAGTATAGTAATTGTAGTTCTATTGCTCATATGAGCATAATATGGTTAATACTATGAGTTAAATTGATAATAATAAGAGTAATGAGTATAGTAATTGTCGTTCTATCGGTCATATATGCATAATATGGCTAATAATATGAGTTAGATTGATAAAAATAAGAGAAATGAGTATAGTAATTGTCGTTCTATCGATCATATAAGCATAATATGGCTAATAATTTGAGATAGATGGATAATAATAACAGTAATAAGTATAGTAATTGTCGTCCTATCGATCATATCTGCATAATTTGGTTAATAATATGTGTTAGATTGATAATAGTGAGTGTAATAAATATAGTAATTGTAGTTCTATTGCTCATATAAGCATAATATGGCTAATAATATGAGTTAGATTGATAATAATAGGAGTAATAGGTATAGTAATTGTCGTTCTATCGATCATATAAGCATAATATGGCTAATAATATGAGTTAGATTGATAATAATAAGAGGACTGAGTATAGTAATTGTCGTCCTATCGATCATATAAGCATAATATGGCTAATAATATGAGTTAGATTGATAATAATAAGAGTAATAAGTATAGTAATTGTCGTTCTATCGATCATATGAGCATAATATGGTTAATACTATGAGTTAAATTGATAATAATAAGAGTAATGAGTATAGTAATTGTCGTTCTATCGGTCATATATGCATAATATGGCTAATAATATGAGTTAGATTGATAAAAATAAGAGAAATGAGTATAGTAATTGTCGTTCTATCGATCATATAAGCATAATATGGCTAATAATTTGAGATAGATGGATAATAATAACAGTAATAAGTATAGTAATTGTCGTCCTATCGATCATATCTGCATAATTTGGTTAATAATATGTGTTAGATTGATAATAGTGAGTGTAATAAATATAGTAATTGTAGTTCTATTGCTCATATAAGCATAATATGGCTAATAATATGAGTTAGACAGATAATAATAGGAGTAATAGGTATAGTAATTGTCGTTCTATCGATCATATAAGCATAATATGGCTAATAATATGAGTTAGATTGATAATAATAAGAGGACTGAGTATAGTAATTGTCGTCCTATCGATCATATAAGCATAATATGGCTAATAATATGAGTTAGATTGATAATAATAAGAGTAATAAGTATAGTAATTGTCGTTCTATCGATCATATAAGCATAATATGGCTAATAATATGAGTTAGATTGATAATTATAAGAGTAATAAGAATAGTAATTGTCGTTCTATTGATCATATCTGCATAATATGGTTAATAATATGACTTAGATTGATAATAGTGAGTGTAATCAGTATAGTAATTGTCGTTCTATCGATCATATCTGCATAATGTGGTTAATAATATGAGTTAGATTGATAATATTGAGTGTAATAAGTATAGTAATTGTCGTTCTGTCGATCATATAAGCATAATATGGCGAATAATATGAGTTAGATTGATAATAATGAGAGTAATAAGTATAGTAATTGTCGTTCTATTGATCATATAAGCATAATATGGCTAATAATATGAGTTAGATTGATAATAATAAGAGTAATAAGTATAGTAATTGTCGTTCTATCGATCATATAAGCATAATATGGCTAATAATATGAGTTAGATTGATAATAATAAGAGGAGTGAGTATAGTAATTGTCGTCCTATCGATCATATAACCATAATATGGCTAATAATATGAGTTAGATTGATAATAATAAGAGTAATGAGTATAGTAATTGTAGTTCTATCGATTATATCTGCATAATATGGTTAATAATATGAGTTAGATTGATAATAATAAGAGTAATAAGTATAGTAATTGTCGTTCTATCGATCATATAAGCATAATATGGCTAATAATATGAGTTAGATTGATAATAATAAGAGTAATAAGTATAGTAATTGTCGTTCTATCGATCATATAAGCATAATATGGCTAATAATATGAGTTAGATTGATAATTATAAGAGTAATAAGAATAGTAATTGTCGTTCTATTGATCATATCTGCATAATATGGTTAATAATATGACTTAGATTGATAATAGTGAGTGTAATCAGTATAGTAATTGTCGTTCTATCGATCATATCTGCATAATGTGGTTAATAATATGAGTTAGATTGATAATATTGAGTGTAATAAGTATAGTAATTGTCGTTCTGTCGATCATATAAGCATAATATGGCGAATAATATGAGTTAGATTGATAATAATGAGAGTAATAAGTATAGTAATTGTCGTTCTATTGATCATATAAGCATAATATGGCTAATAATATGAGTTAGATTGATAATAATAAGAGTAATAAGTATAGTAATTGTCGTTCTATCGATCATATAAGCATAATATTCCTAATAATATGAGTTAGATTGATAATAATAAGAGGAGTGAGTATAGTAATTGTCGTCCTATCGATCATATAAGCATAATATGGCTAATAATATGAGTTAGATTGATAATAATAAGACTAATGAGTATAGTAATTGTAGTTCTATCGATTATATCTGCATAATATGGTTAATAATATGAGTTAGATTGATAATAATAAGCGTAATAAGTATAGTAAATGTAGTTCTATCGATCATATAAGCATAATATGGCTAATAATATGAGTTAGTTTGATAATAATAAGAGTAATATGTATAGTAATTGTAGTTCTATCGATTATATCTGCACAATATGGCTAATAATATGAGTTAGATTGATAATAATAAGAGTAATAAGTATAGTAATTGTCGTCCTATCGATCATATCTGCTTAATATGGTTAATAATATGAGTTGGATTAATAATAGTGAGTGTAATGGGTATAGTAATTGTAGTTCTATTGCTCATATAAGCATAATATGGCTAATAATATGAGTTAGATTGATAATAATAAGAGTAATAAGTATAGTAATTGTCCTTCTATCGATCATATAAGCATAATATGGCTAATAATATGAGTTAGATTGATAATTGTAAGAGGAGTGAGTATAGTAATTGTCGTCCTATCGATCATATAAGCATAATATGGCTAATAATATGAGTTAGATTGATAATAATAAGAGTAATGAGTATAGTAATTGTAGTTCTATCGATTATATCTGCATAATATGGTTAATAATATGAGTTAGATTGATAATAATAAGCGTAATAAGTATAGTAAATGTAGTTCTATCGATCATATAAGCATAATATGGCTAATAATATGACTTAGATTGATAATAATAAGAGTAATGAGTATAGTAATTGTAGTTCTATCGATTATATCTGCATAATATGGTTAATAATATGAGTTAGATTGATAATAATAAGCGTAATAAGTATAGTAAATGTAGTTCTATCGATCATATAAGCATAATATGGCTAATAATATGAGCTAGATTGATAATAATAAGAGTAATGAGTATAGTAATTGTAGTTCTATCGATTATATCTGCATAATATGGCTAATAATATGAGTTAGATTGATAATAATAAGAGTAATAAGTATAGTAATTGTCGTCCTATCGATCATATCTGCATAATATGGTTAATAATATGAGTTGGATTGATAATAGTGAGTGTAATAAGTATAGTAATTGTAGTTCTATCGATCATATAAGCATAATATGGCTAATAATATGAGTTAGATTGATAATAATAAGAGGAGTGAGTATAGTAATTGTCGTCCTATCGATCATATAAGCATAATATGGCTAATAATATGAGTTAGATTGATAATAATAAGAGTAATGAGTATAGTAATTGTAGTTCTATCGATTATATCTGCATAATATGGTTAATAATATGAGTTAGATTGATAATAATAAGCGTAATAGGTATAGTAAATGTAGTTCTATCGATCATATAAGCATAATATGGCCAATAATGTGAGTTAGATTGATAATAATAAGAGTAATAAGTATAGTAATTGTCGTCCTATCGATCATATCTGCATAATATGGTTAATAATATGAGTTGGATTGATAATAGTGAGTGTAATAAGTATAGTAATTGTAGTTCTATTGCTCATATAAGCATAATATGGCTAATAATATGAGTTAGATTGATAATAATAAGAGTAATAAGTATAGTAATTGTAGTTCTATTGCTCATATAAGCATAATATGGTTAATACTATGAGTTAAATTGATAATAATAACAGTAATGAGTAGAGTAATTGTCGTCCTATCGATCATATCTGCATAATATGGTTAATAATATGAGTTGGATTGATCATAGTGAGTGTAATAAGTATAGTAATTGTAGTTCTATTGCTCATATAAGCATAATATGGCTAATAATATGAGTTAGATTGATAATAATAAGAGTAATAAGTATAGTAATTGTAGTTCTATTGCTCATATGAGCATAATATGGTTAATACTATGAGTTAAATTGATAATAATAAGAGTAATGAGTATAGTAATTGTCGTTCTATCGGTCATATATGCATAATATGGCTAATAATATGAGTTAGATTGATAAAAATAAGAGAAATGAGTATAGTAATTGTCGTTCTATCGATCATATAAGCATAATATGGCTAATAATTTGAGATAGATGGATAATAATAACAGTAATAAGTATAGTAATTGTCGTCCTATCGATCATATCTGCATAATTTGGTGAATAATATGTGTTAGATTGATAATAGTGAGTGTAATAAATATAGTAATTGTAGTTCTATTGCTCATATAAGCATAATATGGCTAATAATATGAGTTAGATTGATAATAATAGGAGTAATAAGTATAGTAATTGTCGTTCTATCGATCATATAAGCATAATATGGCTAATAATATGAGTTAGATTGATAATAATAAGAGTAATGAGTATAGTAATTGTAGTTCTATCGATTATATCTGCATAATATGGTTAATAATATGACTTAGATTGATAATAGTGAGTGTAATCAGTATAGTAATTGTCGTTCTATCGATCATATCTGCATAATGTGGTTAATAATATGAGTTGGATTGATAATATTGAGTGTAATAAGTATAGTAATTGTCGTTATGTCGATCATATAAGCATAATATGGCTAATAATATGAGTTAGATTGATAATAATAAGAGTAATAAGTATAGTAATTGTCGTTCTATTGATCATATAAGCATAATATGGCTAATAATATGAGATAGATTGATAATAATAAGAGTAATGAGTATAGTAATTGTCGTTCTATCGATCATATGAGCATAATATGGTTAATACTATGAGTTAAATTGATAATAATAAGAGTAATGAGTATAGTAATTGTCGTTCTATCGGTCATATATGCATAATATGGCTAATAATATGAGTTAGATTGATAAAAATAAGAGAAATGAGTATAGTAATTGTCGTTCTATCGATCATATAAGCATAATATGGCTAATAATTTGAGATAGATGGATAATAATAACAGTAATAAGTATAGTAATTGTCGTCCTATCGATCATATCTGCATAATTTGGTTAATAATATGTGTTAGATTGATAATAGTGAGTGTAATAAATATAGTAATTGTAGTTCTATTGCTCATATAAGCATAATATGGCTAATAATATGAGTTAGACAGATAATAATAGGAGTAATAGGTATAGTAATTGTCGTTCTATCGATCATATAAGCATAATATGGCTAATAATATGAGTTAGATTGATAATAATAAGAGGACTGAGTATAGTAATTGTCGTCCTATCGATCATATAAGCATAATATGGCTAATAATATGAGTTAGATTGATAATAATAAGAGTAATAAGTATAGTAATTGTCGTTCTATCGATCATATAAGCATAATATGGCTAATAATATGAGTTAGATTGATAATTATAAGAGTAATAAGAATAGTAATTGTCGTTCTATTGATCATATCTGCATAATATGGTTAATAATATGACTTAGATTGATAATAGTGAGTGTAATCAGTATAGTAATTGTCGTTCTATCGATCATATCTGCATAATGTGGTTAATAATATGAGTTAGATTGATAATATTGAGTGTAATAAGTATAGTAATTGTCGTTCTGTCGATCATATAAGCATAATATGGCGAATAATATGAGTTAGATTGATAATAATGAGAGTAATAAGTATAGTAATTGTCGTTCTATTGATCATATAAGCATAATATGGCTAATAATATGAGTTAGATTGATAATAATAAGAGTAATAAGTATAGTAATTGTCGTTCTATCGATCATATAAGCATAATATGGCTAATAATATGAGTTAGATTGATAATAATAAGAGGAGTGAGTATAGTAATTGTCGTCCTATCGATCATATAAGCATAATATGGCTAATAATATGAGTTAGATTGATAATAATAAGAGTAATGAGTATAGTCATTGTAGTTCTATCGATTATATCTGCATAATATGGTTAATAATATGTGTTAGATTGATAATAATAAGAGTAATAAGTATAGTAATTGTCGTTCTATCGATCATATAAGCATAATATGGCTAATAATATGAGTTAGATTGATAATAATAAGAGTAATAAGTATAGTAATTGTCGTTCTATCGATCATATAAGCATAATATGGCTAATAATATGAGTTAGATTGATAATTATAAGAGTAATAAGAATAGTAATTGTCGTTCTATTGATCATATCTGCATAATATGGTTAATAATATGACTTAGATTGATAATAGTGAGTGTAATCAGTATAGTAATTGTCGTTCTATCGATCATATCTGCATAATGTGGTTAATAATATGAGTTAGATTGATAATATTGAGTGTAATAAGTATAGTAATTGTCGTTCTGTCGATCATATAAGCATAATATGGCGAATAATATGAGTTAGATTGATAATAATGAGAGTAATAAGTATAGTAATTGTCGTTCTATTGATCATATCTGCATAATATGGTTAATAATATGACTTAGATTGATAATAGTGAGTGTAATCAGTATAGTAATTGTCGTTCTATCGATCATATCTGCATAATGTGGTTAATAATATGAGTTAGATTGATAATATTGAGTGTAATAAGTATAGTAATTGTCGTTCTGTCGATCATATAAGCATAATATGGCGAATAATATGAGTTAGATTGATAATAATGAGAGTAATAAGTATAGTAATTGTCGTTCTATTGATCATATAAGCATAATATGGCTAATAATATGAGTTAGATTGATAATAATAAGAGTAATAAGTATAGTAATTGTCGTTCTATCGATCATATAAGCATAATATTCCTAATAATATGAGTTAGATTGATAATAATAAGAGGAGTGAGTATAGTAATTGTCGTCCTATCGATCATATAAGCATAATATGGCTAATAATATGAGTTAGATTGATAATAATAAGACTAATGAGTATAGTAATTGTAGTTCTATCGATTATATCTGCATAATATGGTTAATAATATGAGTTAGATTGATAATAATAAGCGTAATAAGTATAGTAAATGTAGTTCTATCGATCATATAAGCATAATATGGCTAATAATATGAGTTAGTTTGATAATAATAAGAGTAATGTGTATAGTAATTGTAGTTCTATCGATTATATCTGCACAATATGGCTAATAATATGAGTTAGATTGATAATAATAAGAGTAATAAGTATAGTAATTGTCGTCCTATCGATCATATCTGCTTAATATGGTTAATAATATGAGTTGGATTAATAATAGTGAGTGTAATGGGTATAGTAATTGTAGTTCTATTGCTCATATAAGCATAATATGGCTAATAATATGAGTTAGATTGATAATAATAAGAGTAATAAGTATAGTAATTGTCGTTCTATCGATCATATAAGCATAATATGGCTAATAATATGAGTTAGATTGATAATAATAAGAGGAGTGAGTATAGTAATTGTCGTCCTATCGATCATATAAGCATAATATGGCTAATAATATGAGTTAGATTGATAATAATAAGAGTAATGAGTATAGTAATTGTAGTTCTATCGATTATATCTGCATAATATGGTTAATAATATGAGTTAGATTGATAATAATAAGCGTAATAAGTATAGTAAATGTAGTTCTATCGATCATATAAGCATAATATGGCTAATAATATGACTTAGATTGATAATAATAAGCGTAATAAGTATAGTAAATGTAGTTCTATCGATCATATAAGCATAATATGGCTAATAATATGAGCTAGATTGATAATAATAAGAGTAATGAGTATAGTAATTGTAGTTCTATCGATTATATCTGCATAATATGGCTCATAATATGAGTTAGATTGATAATAATAAGAGTAATAAGTATAGTAATTGTCGTCCTATCGATCATATCTGCATAATATGGTTAATAATATGAGTTGGATTGATAATAGTGAGTGTAATAAGTATAGTAATTGTAGTTCTATCGATCATATAAGCATAATATGGCTAATAATATGAGTTAGATTGATAATAATAAGAGGAGTGAGTATAGTAATTGTCGTCCTATCGATCATATAAGCATAATATGGCTAATAATATGAGTTAGATTGATAATAATAAGAGTAATGAGTATAGTAATTGTAGTTCTATCGATTATATCTGCATAATATGGTTAATAATATGAGTTAGATGGATAATAATAAGCGTAATAGGTATAGTAAATGTAGTTCTATCGATCATATAAGCATAATATGGCCAATAATGTGAGTTAGATTGATAATAATAAGAGTAATAAGTATAGTAATTGTCGTCCTATCGATCATATCTGCATAATATGGTTAATAATATGAGTTGGATTGATAATAGTGAGTGTAATAAGTATAGTAATTGTAGTTCTATTGCTCATATAAGCATAATATGGCTAATAATATGAGTTAGATTGATAATAATAAGAGTAATAAGTATAGTAATTGTAGTTCTATTGCTCATATAAGCATAATATGGTTAATACTATGAGTTAAATTGATAATAATAACAGTAATGAGTAGAGTAATTGCCGTCCTATCGATCATATCTGCATAATATGGTTAATAATATGAGTTGGATTGATCATAGTGAGTGTAATAAGTATAGTAATTGTAGTTCTATTGCTCATATAAGCATAATATGGCTAATAATATGAGTTAGATTGATAATAATAAGAGTAATAAGTATAGTAATTGTAGTTCTATTGCTCATATGAGCATAATATGGTTAATACTATGAGTTAAATTGATAATAATAAGAGTAATGAGTATAGTAATTGTCGTTCTATCGGTCATATATGCATAATATGGCTAATAATATGAGTTAGATTGATAAAAATAAGAGAAATGAGTATAGTAATTGTCGTTCTATCGATCATATAAGCATAATATGGCTAATAATTTGAGATAGATGGATAATAATAACAGTAATAAGTATAGTAATTGTCGTCCTATCGATCATATCTGCATAATTTGGTGAATAATATGTGTTAGATTGATAATAGTGAGTGTAATAAATATAGTAATTGTAGTTCTATTGCTCATATAAGCATAATATGGCTAATAATATGAGTTAGATTGATAATAATAGGAGTAATAAGTATAGTAATTGTCGTTCTATCGATCATATAAGCATAATATGGCTAATAATATGAGTTAGATTGATAATAATAAGAGTAATGAGTATAGTAATTGTAGTTCTATCGATTATATCTGCATAATATGGTTAATAATATGACTTAGATTGATAATAGTGAGTGTAATCAGTATAGTAATTGTCGTTCTATCGATCATATCTGCATAATGTGGTTAATAATATGAGTTAGATTGATAATATTGAGTGTAATAAGTATAGTAATTGTCGTTATGTCGATCATATAAGCATAATATGGCTAATAATATGAGTTAGATTGATAATAATAAGAGTAATAAGTATAGTAATTGTCGTTCTATTGATCATATAAGCATAATATGGCTAATAATATGAGATAGATTGATAATAATAAGAGTAATGAGTATAGTAATTGTCGTTCTATCGATCATATCTGCATAATCTGGTTAATAATATGAGTTAGATTGATAATATTGAGTGTAATAAGTATAGTAATTGTCGTTCTGTCGATCATATAAGCATAATATGGCTAATAATATGAGTTAGATTAATAATAATAAGAGTAATAAGTATAGTAATTGTCGTTCTATTGATCATATAAGCATAATATGGCTAATAATATGAGTTAGATTGATAATAATAAGAGTAATGAGTATAGTAATTGTCGTTCTAACGGTCATATATGCATAATATGGCTAATAATATGAGTTAGATTGATAATAATAAGAGAAATGAGTATAGTAATTGTCGTTCTATCGATCATATAAGCATAATATGGCTAATAATATGAGTTAGATTGATAATAATAAGAGGAGTGAGTATAGTAATTGTCGTCCTATCGATCATATAAGCATAATATGGCTAATAATATGAGTTAGATTGATAATAATAAGAGTAAGAAGTATAGTAATTGTCGTTCTGTCGATCATATAAGCATAATGTGGCTAATAATATGAGTTAGATTGATAATAATAAGAGTAATAAGTATAGTAATTGTCGTTCTATTGATCATATAAGCATAATATGGCTAATAATATGAGATAGATTGATAATAATAAGAGTAATGAGTATAGTAATTGTCGTTCTATCGATCATATCTGCATAATCTGGTTAATAATATGAGTTAGATTGATAGCATTGAGTGTAATAAGTATAGTAATTGTCGTTCTGTCGATCATATAAGCATAATATGGCTAATAATATGAGTTAGATTGATAATAATAAGAGAAATGAGTATAGTAATTGTCGTTCTATCGATCATATAAGCATAATATGGCTAATAATATGAGTTAGATTGATAATAATAAGAGGAGTGAGTATAGTAATTGTCGTCCTATCGATCATATAAGCATAATATGGCTAATAATATGAGTTAGATTGATAATAATAAGAGTAATGAGTATAGTAATTGTAGTTCTATCGATTATATCTGCATAATATGGTTAATAATATGAGTTAGATTGATAATAATAAGCGTAATAAGTATAGTAAATGTAGTTCTATCGATCATATAAGCATAATATGGCTAATAATATGAGTTAGATTGATAATAATAAGAGTAATGAGTATAGTAATTGTAGTTCTATCGATTATATCTGCATAATATGGCTAATAATATGAGTTAGATTGATAATAATAAGAGTAATAAGTATAGTAATTGTCGTCCTATCGATCATATCTGCATAATATGGTTAATAATATGAGTTGGATTGATAATAGTGAGTGTAATAAGTATAGTAATTGTAGTTCTATTGCTCATATGAGCATAATATGGCTAATAATATGAGTTAGATTGATAATAATAAGAGTAATAAGTATAGTAATTGTAGTTCTATTGCTCATATAAGCATAATATGGTTAATACTATGAGTTAAATTGATAATAATAAGAGTAATGGGTATAGTAATTGTCGTTCTATCGGTCATATATGCATAATATGGCTAATAATATGAGTTAGATTGATAAAAATAAGAGAAATGAGAATAGTGATTGTCGTTCTATCGATCATATAAGCATAATATGGCTAATAATTTGAGATAGATGGATAATAATAAGAGTAATATGTATAGTAATTGTCGTCCTATCGATCATATCTGCATAATTTGGTTAATAATATGTGTTAGATTGATAATAATAGGAGTAATAAGTATAGTAATTGTCGTTCTATCGATCATATCAGCATAATATGGCTAATAATATGAGTTAGATTGATAATAATAAGAGGAGTGAGTATAGTAATTGTCGTCCTATCGATCATATAAGCATAATATGGCTAATAATATGAGTTAGATTGATAATAATAAGAGTAATGAGTATAGTAATTGTAGTTCTATCGATTATATCTGCATAATATGGTTAATAATATGACTTAGATTGATAATAGTGAGTGTAATCAGTATAGTAATTGTCGTTCTATCGATCATATAAGCATAATATGGCTAATAATATGAGTTAGATTGATAATAATAAGAGGAGTGAGTATAGTAATTGTCGTCCTATCGATCATATAAGCATAATATGGCTAATAATATGAGTTAGATTGATAATAATAAGAGTAATAAGTATAGTAATTGTCGTTCTATCGATCATATAAGCATAATATGTCTAATAATATGAGTTAGATTGATAATAATAAGAGGAGTGAGTATAGTAATTGTCGTCCTATCGATCATGTAAGCATAATATGGCTAATAATATGAGTTAGATTGATAATAATAAGAGTAATGAGTATAGTAATTGTAGTTCTATCGATTATATCTGCATAATATGGTTAATAATATGACTTAGATTGATAATAGTGAGTGTAATCAGTATAGTAATTGTCGTTCTATCGATAATATCTGCATAATGTGGTTAATAATATGAGTTAGATTGATAATATTGAGTGTAATAAGTATAGTAATTGTCGTTTTGTCGATCATATAAGCATAATATGGCTAATAATATGAGTTAGATTGATAATAATAAGAGTAATAAGTATAGTAATTGTCGTTCTATTGATCATATAAGCATAATATGGCTAATAATATGAGATAGATTGATAATAATAAGAGTAATGAGTATAGTAATTGTCGTTCTATCGATCATATCTGCATAATCTGGTTAATAATATGAGTTAGATTGATAATATTGAGTGTAATAAGTATAGTAATTGTCGTTCTGTCGATCATATAAGCATAATATGGCTAATAATATGAGTTAGATTAATAATAATAAGAGTAATAAGTATAGTAATTGTCGTCCTATCGATCATATCTGCATAATATGGTTAATAATATGAGTTGGATTGATAATAGTGAGTGTAATAAGTATAGTAATTGTAGTTCTATCGATCATATAAGCATAATATGGCTAATAATATGAGTTAGATTGATAATAATAAGAGGAGTGAGTATAGTAATTGTCGTCCTATCGATCATATAAGCATAATATGGCTAATAATATGAGTTAGATTGATAATAATAAGAGTAATGAGTATAGTAATTGTAGTTCTATCGATTATATCTGCATAATATGGTTAATAATATGAGTTAGATGGATAATAATAAGCGTAATAGGTATAGTAAATGTAGTTCTATCGATCATATAAGCATAATATGGCCAATAATGTGAGTTAGATTGATAATAATAAGAGTAATAAGTATAGTAATTGTCGTCCTATCGATCATATCTGCATAATATGGTTAATAATATGAGTTGGATTGATAATAGTGAGTGTAATAAGTATAGTAATTGTAGTTCTATTGCTCATATAAGCATAATATGGCTAATAATATGAGTTAGATTGATAATAATAAGAGTAATAAGTATAGTAATTGTAGTTCTATTGCTCATATAAGCATAATATGGTTAATACTATGAGTTAAATTGATAATAATAACAGTAATGAGTAGAGTAATTGCCGTCCTATCGATCATATCTGCATAATATGGTTAATAATATGAGTTGGATTGATCATAGTGAGTGTAATAAGTATAGTAATTGTAGTTCTATTGCTCATATAAGCATAATATGGCTAATAATATGAGTTAGATTGATAATAATAAGAGTAATAAGTATAGTAATTGTAGTTCTATTGCTCATATGAGCATAATATGGTTAATACTATGAGTTAAATTGATAATAATAAGAGTAATGAGTATAGTAATTGTCGTTCTATCGGTCATATATGCATAATATGGCTAATAATATGAGTTAGATTGATAAAAATAAGAGAAATGAGTATAGTAATTGTCGTTCTATCGATCATATAAGCATAATATGGCTAATAATTTGAGATAGATGGATAATAATAACAGTAATAAGTATAGTAATTGTCGTCCTATCGATTATATCTGCATAATATGGTTAATAATATGAGTTAGATTGATAATAATAAGCGTAATAGGTATAGTAAATGTAGTTCTATCGATCATATAAGCATAATATGGCCAATAATGTGAGTTAGATTGATAATAATAAGAGTAATAAGTATAGTAATTGTCGTCCTATCGATCATATCTGCATAATATGGTTAATAATATGAGTTGGATTGATAATAGTGAGTGTAATAAGTATAGTAATTGTAGTTCTATTGCTCATATAAGCATAATATGGCTAATAATATGAGTTAGATTGATAATAATAAGAGTAATAAGTATAGTAATTGTAGTTCTATTGCTCATATAAGCATAATATGGTTAATACTATGAGTTAAATTGATAATAATAACAGTAATGAGTAGAGTAATTGTCGTCCTATCGATCATATCTGCATAATATGGTTAATAATATGAGTTGGATTGATCATAGTGAGTGTAATAAGTATAGTAATTGTAGTTCTATTGCTCATATAAGCATAATATGGCTAATAATATGAGTTAGATTGATAATAATAAGAGTAATAAGTATAGTAATTGTAGTTCTATTGCTCATATGAGCATAATATGGTTAATACTATGAGTTAAATTGATAATAATAAGAGTAATGAGTATAGTAATTGTCGTTCTATCGGTCATATATGCATAATATGGCTAATAATATGAGTTAGATTGATAAAAATAAGAGAAATGAGTATAGTAATTGTCGTTCTATCGATCATATAAGCATAATATGGCTAATAATTTGAGATAGATGGATAATAATAACAGTAATAAGTATAGTAATTGTCGTCCTATCGATCATATCTGCATAATTTGGTGAATAATATGTGTTAGATTGATAATAGTGAGTGTAATAAATATAGTAATTGTAGTTCTATTGCTCATATAAGCATAATATGGCTAATAATATGAGTTAGATTGATAATAATAGGAGTAATAAGTATAGTAATTGTCGTTCTATCGATCATATAAGCATAATATGGCTAATAATATGAGTTAGATTGATAATAATAAGAGTAATGAGTATAGTAATTGTAGTTCTATCGATTATATCTGCATAATATGGTTAATAATATGACTTAGATTGATAATAGTGAGTGTAATCAGTATAGTAATTGTCGTTCTATCGATCATATCTGCATAATGTGGTTAATAATATGAGTTAGATTGATAATAATGAGAGTAATAAGTATAGTAATTGTCGTTCTATTGATCATATAAGCATAATATGGCTAATAATATGAGTTAGATTGATAATAATAAGAGGAGTGAGTATAGTAATTGTCGTCCTATCGATCATATAAGCATAATATGGCTAATAATATGAGTTAGATTGATAATAATAAGAGTAATGAGTATAGTAATTGTAGTTCTATCGATTATATCTGCATAATATGGTTAATAATATGAGTTAGATTGATAATAATAAGCGTAATAAGTATAGTAAATGTAGTTCTATCGATCATATAAGCATAATATGGCTAATAATATGACTTAGATTGATAATAATAAGCGTAATAAGTATAGTAAATGTAGTTCTATCGATCATATAAGCATAATATGGCTAATAATATGAGCTAGATTGATAATAATAAGAGTAATGAGTATAGTAATTGTAGTTCTATCGATTATATCTGCATAATATGGCTAATAATATGAGTTAGATTGATAATAATAAGAGTAATAAGTATAGTAATTGTCGTCCTATCGATCATATCTGCATAATATGGTTAATAATATGAGTTGGATTGATAATAGTGAGTGTAATAAGTATAGTAATTGTAGTTCTATCGATCATATAAGCATAATATGGCTAATAATATGAGTTAGATTGATAATAATAAGAGGAGTGAGTATAGTAATTGTCGTCCTATCGATCATATAAGCATAATATGGCTAATAATATGAGTTAGATTGATAATAATAAGAGTAATGAGTATAGTAATTGTAGTTCTATCGATTATATCTGCATAATATGGTTAATAATATGAGTTAGATTGATAATAATAAGCGTAATAGGTATAGTAAATGTAGTTCTATCGATCATATAAGCATAATATGGCCAATAATGTGAGTTAGATTGATAATAATAAGAGTAATAAGTATAGTAATTGTCGTCCTATCGATCATATCTGCATAATATGGTTAATAATATGAGTTGGATTGATCATAGTGAGTGTAATAAGTATAGTAATTGTAGTTCTATTGCTCATATAAGCATAATATGGCTAATAATATGAGTTAGATTGATAATAATAAGAGTAATAAGTATAGTAATTGTAGTTCTATTGCTCATATGAGCATAATATGGTTAATACTATGAGTTAAATTGATAATAATAAGAGTAATGAGTATAGTAATTGTCGTTCTATCGGTCATATATGCATAATATGGCTAATAATATGAGTTAGATTGATAAAAATAAGAGAAATGAGTATAGTAATTGTCGTTCTATCGATCATATAAGCATAATATGGCTAATAATTTGAGATAGATGGATAATAATAACAGTAATAAGTATAGTAATTGTCGTCCTATCGATCATATCTGCATAATTTGGTGAATAATATGTGTTAGATTGATAATAGTGAGTGTAATAAATATAGTAATTGTAGTTCTATTGCTCATATAAACATAATATGGCTAATAATATGAGTTAGATTGATAATAATAGGAGTAATAAGTATAGTAATTGTCGTTCTATCGATCATATAAGCATAATATGGCTAATAATATGAGTTAGATTGATAATAATAAGAGTAATGAGTATAGTAATTGTAGTTCTATCGATTATATCTGCATAATATGGTTAATAATATGACTTAGATTGATAATAGTGAGTGTAATCAGTATAGTAATTGTCGTTCTATCGATCATATCTGCATAATGTGGTTAATAATATGAGTTAGATTGATAATATTGAGTGTAATAAGTATAGTAATTGTCGTTATGTCGATCATATAAGCATAATATGGCTAATAATATGAGTTAGATTGATAATAATAAGAGTAATAAGTATAGTAATTGTCGTTCTATTGATCATATAAGCATAATATGGCTAATAATATGAGATAGATTGATAATAATAAGAGTAATGAGTATAGTAATTGTCGTTCTATCGATCATATCTGCATAATCTGGTTAATAATATGAGTTAGATTGATAATATTGAGTGTAATAAGTATAGTAATTGTCGTTCTGTCGATCATATAAGCATAATATGGCTAATAATATGAGTTAGATTAATAATAATAAGAGTAATAAGTATAGTAATTGTCGTTCTATTGATCATATAAGCATAATATGGCTAATAATATGAGTTAGATTGATAATAATAAGAGTAATGAGTATAGTAATTGTCGTTCTAACGGTCATATATGCATAATATGGCTAATAATATGAGTTAGATTGATAATAATAAGAGAAATGAGTATAGTAATTGTCGTTCTATCGATCATATAAGCATAATATGGCTAATAATATGAGTTAGATTGATAATAATAAGAGGAGTGAGTATAGTAATTGTCGTCCTATCGATCATATAAGCATAATATGGCTAATAATATGAGTTAGATTGATAATAATAAGAGTAAGAAGTATAGTAATTGTCGTTCTGTCGATCATATAAGCATAATGTGGCTAATAATATGAGTTAGATTGATAATAATAAGAGTAATAAGTATAGTAATTGTCGTTCTGTCGATCATATAAGCATAATATGGCTAATAATATGAGTTAGATTGATAATAATAAGAGAAATGAGTATAGTAATTGTCGTTCTATCGATCATATAAGCATAATATGGCTAATAATATGAGTTAGATTGATAATAATAAGAGGAGTGAGTATAGTAATTGTCGTCCTATCGATCATATAAGCATAATATGGCTAATAATATGAGTTAGATTGATAATAATAAGAGTAATGAGTATAGTAATTGTAGTTCTATCGATTATATCTGCATAATATGGTTAATAATATGAGTTAGATTGATAATAATAAGCGTAATAAGTATAGTAAATGTAGTTCTATCGATCATATAAGCATAATATGGCTAATAATATGAGTTAGATTGATAATAATAAGAGTAATGAGTATAGTAATTGTAGTTCTATCGATTATATCTGCATAATATGGCTAATAATATGAGTTAGATTGATAATAATAAGAGTAATAAGTATAGTAATTGTCGTCCTATCGATCATATCTGCATAATATGGTTAATAATATGAGTTGGATTGATAATAGTGAGTGTAATAAGTATAGTAATTGTAGTTCTATTGCTCATATGAGCATAATATGGCTAATAATATGAGTTAGATTGATAATAATAAGAGTAATAAGTATAGTAATTGTAGTTCTATTGCTCATATAAGCATAATATGGTTAATACTATGAGTTAAATTGATAATAATAAGAGTAATGGGTATAGTAATTGTCGTTCTATCGGTCATATATGCATAATATGGCTAATAATATGAGTTAGATTGATAAAAATAAGAGAAATGAGAATAGTGATTGTCGTTCTATCGATCATATAAGCATAATATGGCTAATAATTTGAGATAGATGGATAATAATAAGAGTAATATGTATAGTAATTGTCGTCCTATCGATCATATCTGCATAATTTGGTTAATAATATGTGTTAGATTGATAATAATAGGAGTAATAAGTATAGTAATTGTCGTTCTATCGATCATATCAGCATAATATGGCTAATAATATGAGTTAGATTGATAATAATAAGAGGAGTGAGTATAGTAATTGTCGTCCTATCGATCATATAAGCATAATATGGCTAATAATATGAGTTAGATTGATAATAATAAGAGTAATGAGTATAGTAATTGTAGTTCTATCGATTATATCTGCATAATATGGTTAATAATATGACTTAGATTGATAATAGTGAGTGTAATCAGTATAGTAATTGTCGTTCTATCGATCATATAAGCATAATATGGCTAATAATATGAGTTAGATTGATAATAATAAGAGGAGTGAGTATAGTAATTGTCGTCCTATCGATCATATAAGCATAATATGGCTAATAATATGAGTTAGATTGATAATAATAAGAGTAATAAGTATAGTAATTGTCGTTCTATCGATCATATAAGCATAATATGTCTAATAATATGAGTTAGATTGATAATAATAAGAGGAGTGAGTATAGTAATTGTCGTCCTATCGATCATGTAAGCATAATATGGCTAATAATATGAGTTAGATTGATAATAATAAGAGTAATGAGTATAGTAATTGTAGTTCTATCGATTATATCTGCATAATATGGTTAATAATATGACTTAGATTGATAATAGTGAGTGTAATCAGTATAGTAATTGTCGTTCTATCGATAATATCTGCATAATGTGGTTAATAATATGAGTTAGATTGATAATATTGAGTGTAATAAGTATAGTAATTGTCGTTTTGTCGATCATATAAGCATAATATGGCTAATAATATGAGTTAGATTGATAATAATAAGAGTAATAAGTATAGTAATTGTCGTTCTATTGATCATATAAGCATAATATGGCTAATAATATGAGATAGATTGATAATAATAAGAGTAATGAGTATAGTAATTGTCGTTCTATCGATCATATCTGCATAATCTGGTTAATAATATGAGTTAGATTGATAATATTGAGTGTAATAAGTATAGTAATTGTCGTTCTGTCGATCATATAAGCATAATATGGCTAATAATATGAGTTAGATTAATAATAATAAGAGTAATAAGTATAGTAATTGTCGTTCTATCGATCATATAAGCATAATATGGCTAATAATATGAGTTAGATTGATAATAATAAGAGTAATGAGTATAGTAATTGTCGTTCTATCGGTCATATAAGCATAATATGGCTAATAATATGAGTTAGATTGATAATAATAAGAGTAATAAGTATAGTAATTGTCGTCCTATCGATCATATATGCATAATATGGCTAATAATATGAGTTAGATTGATAAAAATAAGAGAAATGAGTATAGTGATTGTCGTTCTATCGATCATATAAGCATAATATGGCTAATAATTTGAGATAGATGGATAATAATAAGAGTAATATGTATAGTAATTGTCGTCCTATCGATCCTATCTGCATAATATGGTTAATAATATGAGTTGGATTGATAATAGTGAGTGTAATAAGTATAGTAATTGTCGTTCTGTCGATCATATAAGCATAATATGGCTAATAATATGAGTTAGATTGATAATAATAAGAGTAATGAGTATAGTAATTGTCGTTCTATCGGTCATATAAGCATAATATGGCTAATAATATGAGTTAGATTGATAATAATAAGAGTAATAAGTATAGTAATTGTCGTCCTATCGATCATATCTGCATAATTTGGTTAATAATATGAGTTAGATTGATAATGGTGAGTGTAATAAATATAGTAATTGTAGTTCTATTGCTCATATAAGCATAATATGGCTAATAATATGAGTTAGACTGATAATAATAAGAGTAATAAGTATAGTAATTGTCGTTCTATCGATCATATAAGCATAATATGGCTAATAATATGAGTTAGATTGATAATAATAAGAGTAATAAGTATAGTAATTGTCGTCCTATCGATCATATCTGCATAATATGGTTAATAATATGAGTTGGATTGATAATAGTGAGTGTAATAAGTATAGTAATTGTAGTTCTATCGATCATATAAGCATAATATGGCTAATAATATGAGTTAGATTGATAATAATAAGAGGAGTGAGTATAGTAATTGTCGTCCTATCGATCATATAAGCATAATATGGCTAATAATATGAGTTAGATTGATAATAATAAGAGTAATGAGTATAGTAATTGTAGTTCTATCGATTATATCTGCATAATATGGTTAATAATATGAGTTAGATTGATAATAATAAGCGTAATAGGTATAGTAAATGTAGTTCTATCGATCATATAAGCATAATATGGCCAATAATGTGAGTTAGATTGATAATAATAAGAGTAATAAGTATAGTAATTGTCGTCCTATCGATCATATCTGCATAATATGGTTAATAATATGAGTTGGATTGATAATAGTGAGTGTAATAAGTATAGTAATTGTAGTTCTATTGCTCATATAAGCATAATATGGCTAATAATATGAGTTAGATTGATAATAATAAGAGTAATAAGTATAGTAATTGTAGTTCTATTGCTCATATAAGCATAATATGGTTAATACTATGAGTTAAATTGATAATAATAACAGTAATGAGTAGAGTAATTGTCGTCCTATCGATTATATCTGCATAATATGGTTAATAATATGAGTTGGATTGATCATAGTGAGTGTAATAAGTATAGTAATTGTAGTTCTATTGCTCATATAAGCATAATATGGCTAATAATATGAGTTAGATTGATAATAATAAGAGTAATAAGTATAGTAATTGTAGTTCTATTGCTCATATGAGCATAATATGGTTAATACTATGAGTTAAATTGATAATAATAAGAGTAATGAGTATAGTAATTGTCGTTCTATCGGTCATATATGCATAATATGGCTAATAATATGAGTTAGATTGATAAAAATAAGAGAAATGAGTATAGTAATTGTCGTTCTATCGATCATATAAGCATAATATGGCTAATAATTTGAGATAGATGGATAATAATAACAGTAATAAGTATAGTAATTGTCGTCCTATCGATCATATCTGCATAATTTGGTGAATAATATGTGTTAGATTGATAATAGTGAGTGTAATAAATATAGTAATTGTAGTTCTATTGCTCATATAAGCATAATATGGCTAATAATATGAGTTAGATTGATAATAATAGGAGTAATAAGTATAGTAATTGTCGTTCTATCGATCATATAAGCATAATATGGCTAATAATATGAGTTAGATTGATAATAATAAGAGTAATGAGTATAGTAATTGTAGTTCTATCGATTATATCTGCATAATATGGTTAATAATATGACTTAGATTGATAATAGTGAGTGTAATCAGTATAGTAATTGTCGTTCTATCGATCATATCTGCATAATGTGGTTAATAATATGAGTTAGATTGATAATATTGAGTGTAATAAGTATAGTAATTGTCGTTATGTCGATCATATAAGCATAATATGGCTAATAATATGAGTTAGATTGATAATAATAAGAGTAATAAGTATAGTAATTGTCGTTCTATTGATCATATAAGCATAATATGGCTAATAATATGAGATAGATTGATAATAATAAGAGTAATGAGTATAGTAATTGTCGTTCTATCGGTCATATAAGCATAATATGGCTAATAATATGAGTTAGATTGATAATAATAAGAGTAATAAGTATAGTAATTGTCGTCCTATCGATCATATATGCATAATATGGCTAATAATATGAGTTAGATTGATAAAAATAAGAGAAATGAGTATAGTGATTGTCGTTCTATCGATCATATAAGCATAATATGGCTAATAATTTGAGATAGATGGATAATAATAAGAGTAATATGTATAGTAATTGTCGTCCTATCGATCCTATCTGCATAATATGGTTAATAATATGAGTTGGATTGATAATAGTGAGTGTAATAAGTATAGTAATTGTCGTTCTGTCGATCATATAAGCATAATATGGCTAATAATATGAGTTAGATTGATAATAATAAGAGTAATGAGTATAGTAATTGTCGTTCTATCGGTCATATAAGCATAATATGGCTAATAATATGAGTTAGATTGATAATAATAAGAGTAATAAGTATAGTAATTGTCGTCCTATCGATCATATCTGCATAATTTGGTTAATAATATGAGTTAGATTGATAATGGTGAGTGTAATAAATATAGTAATTGTAGTTCTATTGCTCATATAAGCATAATATGGCTAATAATATGAGTTAGACTGATAATAATAAGAGTAATAAGTATAGTAATTGTCGTTCTATCGATCATATAAGCATAATATGGCTAATAATATGAGTTAGATTGATAATAATAAGAGTAATAAGTATAGTAATTGTCGTCCTATCGATCATATCTGCATAATATGGTTAATAATATGAGTTGGATTGATAATAGTGAGTGTAATAAGTATAGTAATTGTAGTTCTATCGATCATATAAGCATAATATGGCTAATAATATGAGTTAGATTGATAATAATAAGAGGAGTGAGTATAGTAATTGTCGTCCTATCGATCATATAAGCATAATATGGCTAATAATATGAGTTAGATTGATAATAATAAGAGTAATGAGTATAGTAATTGTAGTTCTATCGATTATATCTGCATAATATGGTTAATAATATGAGTTAGATTGATAATAATAAGCGTAATAGGTATAGTAAATGTAGTTCTATCGATCATATAAGCATAATATGGCCAATAATGTGAGTTAGATTGATAATAATAAGAGTAATAAGTATAGTAATTGTCGTCCTATCGATCATATCTGCATAATATGGTTAATAATATGAGTTGGATTGATAATAGTGAGTGTAATAAGTATAGTAATTGTAGTTCTATTGCTCATATAAGCATAATATGGCTAATAATATGAGTTAGATTGATAATAATAAGAGTAATAAGTATAGTAATTGTAGTTCTATTGCTCATATAAGCATAATATGGTTAATACTATGAGTTAAATTGATAATAATAACAGTAATGAGTAGAGTAATTGTCGTCCTATCGATCATATCTGCATAATATGGTTAATAATATGAGTTGGATTGATCATAGTGAGTGTAATAAGTATAGTAATTGTAGTTCTATTGCTCATATAAGCATAATATGGCTAATAATATGAGTTAGATTGATAATAATAAGAGTAATAAGTATAGTAATTGTAGTTCTATTGCTCATATGAGCATAATATGGTTAATACTATGAGTTAAATTGATAATAATAAGAGTAATGAGTATAGTAATTGTCGTTCTATCGGTCATATATGCATAATATGGCTAATAATATGAGTTAGATTGATAAAAATAAGAGAAATGAGTATAGTAATTGTCGTTCTATCGATCATATAAGCATAATATGGCTAATAATTTGAGATGGATGGATAATAATAACAGTAATAAGTATAGTAATTGTCGTCCTATCGATCATATCTGCATAATTTGGTGAATAATATGTGTTAGATTGATAATAGTGAGTGTAATAAATATAGTAATTGTAGTTCTATTGCTCATATAAGCATAATATGGCTAATAATATGAGTTAGATTGATAATAATAGGAGTAATAAGTATAGTAATTGTCGTTCTATCGATCATATAAGCATAATATGGCTAATAATATGAGTTAGATTGATAATAATAAGAGTAATGAGTATAGTAATTGTAGTTCTATCGATTATATCTGCATAATATGGTTAATAATATGACTTAGATTGATAATAGTGAGTGTAATCAGTATAGTAATTGTCGTTCTATCGATCATATCTGCATAATGTGGTTAATAATATGAGTTAGATTGATAATATTGAGTGTAATAAGTATAGTAATTGTCGTTATGTCGATCATATAAGCATAATATGGCTAATAATATGAGTTAGATTGATAATAATAAGAGTAATAAGTATAGTAATTGTCGTTCTATTGATCATATAAGCATAATATGGCTAATAATATGAGATAGATTGATAATAATAAGAGTAATGAGTATAGTAATTGTCGTTCTATCGATCATATGAGCATAATATGGTTAATACTATGAGTTAAATTGATAATAATAAGAGTAATGAGTATAGTAATTGTCGTTCTATCGGTCATATATGCATAATATGGCTAATAATATGAGTTAGATTGATAAAAATAAGAGAAATGAGTATAGTAATTGTCGTTCTATCGATCATATAAGCATAATATGGCTAATAATTTGAGATAGATGGATAATAATAACAGTAATAAGTATAGTAATTGTCGTCCTATCGATCATATCTGCATAATTTGGTTAATAATATGTGTTAGATTGATAATAGTGAGTGTAATAAATATAGTAATTGTAGTTCTATTGCTCATATAAGCATAATATGGCTAATAATATGAGTTAGACAGATAATAATAGGAGTAATAGGTATAGTAATTGTCGTTCTATCGATCATATAAGCATAATATGGCTAATAATATGAGTTAGATTGATAATAATAAGAGGACTGAGTATAGTAATTGTCGTCCTATCGATCATATAAGCATAATATGGCTAATAATATGAGTTAGATTGATAATAATAAGAGTAATAAGTATAGTAATTGTCGTTCTATCGATCATATAAGCATAATATGGCTAATAATATGAGTTAGATTGATAATTATAAGAGTAATAAGAATAGTAATTGTCGTTCTATTGATCATATCTGCATAATATGGTTAATAATATGACTTAGATTGATAATAGTGAGTGTAATCAGTATAGTAATTGTCGTTCTATCGATCATATCTGCATAATGTGGTTAATAATATGAGTTAGATTGATAATATTGAGTGTAATAAGTATAGTAATTGTCGTTCTGTCGATCATATAAGCATAATATGGCGAATAATATGAGTTAGATTGATAATAATGAGAGTAATAAGTATAGTAATTGTCGTTCTATTGATCATATAAGCATAATATGGCTAATAATATGAGTTAGATTGATAATAATAAGAGTAATAAGTATAGTAATTGTCGTTCTATCGATCATATAAGCATAATATGGCTAATAATATGAGTTAGATTGATAATAATAAGAGGAGTGAGTATAGTAATTGTCGTCCTATCGATCATATAAGCATAATATGGCTAATAATATGAGTTAGATTGATAATAATAAGAGTAATGAGTATAGTAATCGTAGTTCTATCGATTATATCTGCATAATATGGTTAATAATATGAGTTAGATTGATAATAATAAGAGTAATAAGTATAGTAATTGTCGTTCTATCGATCATATAAGCATAATATGGCTAATAATATGAGTTAGATTGATAATAATAAGAGTAATAAGTATAGTAATTGTCGTTCTATCGATCATATAAGCATAATATGGCTAATAATATGAGTTAGATTGATAATTATAAGAGTAATAAGAATAGTAATTGTCGTTCTATTGATCATATCTGCATAATATGGTTAATAATATGACTTAGATTGATAATAGTGAGTGTAATCAGTATAGTAATTGTCGTTCTATCGATCATATCTGCATAATGTGGTTAATAATATGAGTTAGATTGATAATATTGAGTGTAATAAGTATAGTAATTGTCGTTCTGTCGATCATATAAGCATAATATGGCGAATAATATGAGTTAGATTGATAATAATGAGAGTAATAAGTATAGTAATTGTCGTTCTATTGATCATATAAGCATAATATGGCTAATAATATGAGTTAGATTGATAATAATAAGAGTAATAAGTATAGTAATTGTCGTTCTATCGATCATATAAGCATAATATTCCTAATAATATGAGTTAGATTGATAATAATAAGAGGAGTGAGTATAGTAATTGTCGTCCTATCGATCATATAAGCATAATATGGCTAATAATATGACTTAGATTGATAATAATAAGACTAATGAGTATAGTAATTGTAGTTCTATCGATTATATCTGCATAATATGGTTAATAATATGAGTTAGATTGATAATAATAAGCGTAATAAGTATAGTAAATGTAGTTCTATCGATCATATAAGCATAATATGGCTAATAATATGAGTTAGTTTGATAATAATAAGAGTAATGTGTATAGTAATTGTAGTTCTATCGATTATATCTGCACAATATGGCTAATAATATGAGTTAGATTGATAATAATAAGAGTAATAAGTATTGTAATTGTCGTCCTATCGATCATATCTGCTTAATATGGTTAATAATATGAGTTGGATTAATAATAGTGAGTGTAATGGGTATAGTAATTGTAGTTCTATCGCTCATATAAGCATAATATGGCTAATAATATGAGTTAGATTGATAATAATAAGAGTAATAAGTATAGTAATTGTCGTTCTATCGATCATATAAGCATAATATGGCTAATAATATGAGTTAGATTGATAATAATAAGAGGAGTGAGTATAGTAATTGTCGTCCTATCGATCATATAAGCATAATATGGCTAATAATATGAGTTAGATTGATAATAATAAGAGTAATGAGTATAGTAATTGTAGTTCTATCGATTATATCTGCATAATATGGTTAATAATATGAGTTAGAATGATAATAATAAGCGTAATAAGTATAGTAAATGTAGTTCTATCGATCATATAAGCATAATATGGCTAATAATATGACTTAGATTGATAATAATAAGAGTAATGAGTATAGTAATTGTAGTTCTATCGATTATATCTGCATAATATGGTTAATAATATGAGTTAGATTGATAATAATAAGCGTAATAAGTATAGTAAATGTAGTTCTATCGATCATATAAGCATAATATGGCTAATAATATGAGCTAGATTGATAATAATAAGAGTAATGAGTATAGTAATTGTAGTTCTATCGATTATATCTGCATAATATGGCTAATAATATGAGTTAGATTGATAATAATAAGAGTAATAAGTATAGTAATTGTCGTCCTATCGATCATATCTGCATAATATGGTTAATAATATGAGTTGGATTGATAATAGTGAGTGTAATAAGTATAGTAATTGTAGTTCTATCGATCATATAAGCATAATATGGCGAATAATATGAGTTAGATTGATAATAATAAGAGGAGTGAGTATAGTAATTGTCGTCCTATCGATCATATAAGCATAATATGGCTAATAATATGAGTTAGATTGATAATAATAAGAGTAATGAGTATAGTAATTGTAGTTCTATCGATTATATCTGCATAATATGGTTAATAATATGAGTTAGATTGATAATAATAAGCGTAATAGGTATAGTAAATGTAGTTCTATCGATCATATAAGCATAATATGGCCAATAATGTGAGTTAGATTGATAATAATAAGAGTAATAAGTATAGTAATTGTCGTCCTATCGATCATATCTGCATAATATGGTTAATAATATGAGTTGGATTGATCATAGTGAGTGTAATAAGTATAGTAATTGTAGTTCTATTGCTCATATAAGCATAATATGGCTAATAATATGAGTTAGATTGATAATAATAAGAGTAATAAGTATAGTAATTGTAGTTCTATTGCTCATATGAGCATAATATGGTTAATACTATGAGTTAAATTGATAATAATAAGAGTAATGAGTATAGTAATTGTCGTTCTATCGGTCATATATGCATAATATGGCTAATAATATGAGTTAGATTGATAAAAATAAGAGAAATGAGTATAGTAATTGTCGTTCTATCGATCATATAAGCATAATATGGCTAATAATTTGAGATAGATGGATAATAATAACAGTAATAAGTATAGTAATTGTCGTCCTATCGATCATATCTGCATAATTTGGTGAATAATATGTGTTAGATTGATAATAGTGAGTGTAATAAATATAGTAATTGTAGTTCTATTGGTCATATAAGCATAATATGGCTAATAATATGAGTTAGATTGATAATAATAGGAGTAATAAGTATAGTAATTGTCGTTCTATCGATCATATAAGCATAATATGGCTAATAATATGAGTTAGATTGATAATAATAAGTGTAATGAGTATAGTAATTGTAGTTCTATCGATTATATCTGCATAATATGGTTAATAATATGACTTAGATTGATAATAGTGAGTGTAATCAGTATAGTAATTGTCGTTCTATCGATCATATCTGCATAATGTGGTTAATAATATGAGTTAGATTGATAATATTGAGTGTAATAAGTATAGTAATTGTCGTTCTGTCGATCATATAAGCATAATATGGCTAATAATATGAGTTAGATTAATAATAATAAGAGTAATAAGTATAGTAATTGTCGTTCTTACGGTCATATATGCATAATATGGCTAATAATATGAGTTAGATTGATAATAATAAGAGAAATGAGTATAGTAATTGTCGTTCTATCGATCATATAAGCATAATATGGCTAATAATATGAGTTAGATTGATAATAATAAGAGTAATGAGTATAGTAATTGTCGTTCTATCGATCATATCTGCATAATCTGGTTAATAATATGAGTTAGATTGATAATATTGAGTGTAATAAGTATAGTAATTGTCGTTCTGTCGATCATATAAGCATAATATGGCTAATAATATGAGTTAGATTAATAATAATAAGAGTAATAAGTATAGTAATTGTCGTTCTATTGATCATATAAGCATAATATGGCTAATAATATGAGTTAGATTGATAATAATAAGAGTAATGAGTATAGTAATTGTCGTTCTAACGGTCATATATGCATAATATGGCTAATAATATGAGTTAGATTGATAATAATAAGAGAAATGAGTATAGTAATTGTCGTTCTATCGATCATATAAGCATAATATGGCTAATAATATGAGTTAGATTGATAATAATAAGAGGAGTGAGTATAGTAATTGTCGTCCTATCGATCATATAAGCATAATATGGCTAATAATATGAGTTAGATTGATAATAATAAGAGTAAGAAGTATAGTAATTGTCGTTCTGTCGATCATATAAGCATAATGTGGCTAATAATATGAGTTAGATTGATAATAATAAGAGTAATAAGTATAGTAATTGTCGTTCTATTGATCATATAAGCATAATATGGCTAATAATATGAGATAGATTGATAATAATAAGAGTAATGAGTATAGTAATTGTCGTTCTATCGATCATATCTGCATAATCTGGTTAATAATATGAGTTAGATTGATAGCATTGAGTGTAATAAGTATAGTAATTGTCGTTCTGTCGATCATATAAGCATAATATGGCTAATAATATGAGTTAGATTGATAATAATAAGAGAAATGAGTATAGTAATTGTCGTTCTATCGATCATATAAGCATAATATGGCTAATAATATGAGTTAGATTGATAATAATAAGAGGAGTGAGTATAGTAATTGTCGTCCTATCGATCATATAAGCATAATATGGCTAATAATATGAGTTAGATTGATAATAATAAGAGTAATGAGTATAGTAATTGTAGTTCTATCGATTATATCTGCATAATATGGTTAATAATATGAGTTAGATTGATAATAATAAGCGTAATAAGTATAGTAAATGTAGTTCTATCGATCATATAAGCATAATATGGCTAATAATATGAGTTAGATTGATAATAATAAGAGTAATGAGTATAGTAATTGTAGTTCTATCGATTATATCTGCATAATATGGCTAATAATATGAGTTAGATTGATAATAATAAGAGTAATAAGTATAGTAATTGTCGTCCTATCGATCATATCTGCATAATATGGTTAATAATATGAGTTGGATTGATAATAGTGAGTGTAATAAGTATAGTAATTGTAGTTCTATTGCTCATATGAGCATAATATGGCTAATAATATGAGTTAGATTGATAATAATAAGAGTAATAAGTATAGTAATTGTAGTTCTATTGCTCATATAAGCATAATATGGTTAATACTATGAGTTAAATTGATAATAATAAGAGTAATGGGTATAGTAATTGTCGTTCTATCGGTCATATATGCATAATATGGCTAATAATATGAGTTAGATTGATAAAAATAAGAGAAATGAGAATAGTGATTGTCGTTCTATCGATCATATAAGCATAATATGGCTAATAATTTGAGATAGATGGATAATAATAAGAGTAATATGTATAGTAATTGTCGTCCTATCGATCATATCTGCATAATTTGGTTAATAATATGTGTTAGATTGATAATAATAGGAGTAATAAGTATAGTAATTGTCGTTCTATCAATCATATAAGCATAATATGGCTAATAATATGAGTTAGATTGATAATAATAAGAGGAGTGAGTATAGTAATTGTCGTCCTATCGATCATATAAGCATAATATGGCTAATAATATGAGTTAGATTGATAATAATAAGAGTAATGAGTATAGTAATTGTAGTTCTATCGATTATATCTGCATAATATGGTTAATAATATGACTTAGATTGATAATAGTGAGTGTAATCAGTATAGTAATTGTCGTTCTATCGATCATATAAGCATAATATGGCTAATAATATGAGTTAGATTGATAATAATAAGAGGAGTGAGTATAGTAATTGTCGTCCTATCGATCATATAAGCATAATATGGCTAATAATATGAGTTAGATTGATAATAATAAGAGTAATAAGTATAGTAATTGTCGTTCTATCGATCATATAAGCATAATATGTCTAATAATATGAGTTAGATTGATAATAATAAGAGGAGTGAGTATAGTAATTGTCGTCCTATCGATCATGTAAGCATAATATGGCTAATAATATGAGTTAGATTGATAATAATAAGAGTAATGAGTATAGTAATTGTAGTTCTATCGATTATATCTGCATAATATGGTTAATAATATGACTTAGATTGATAATAGTGAGTGTAATCAGTATAGTAATTGTCGTTCTATCGATAATATCTGCATAATGTGGTTAATAATATGAGTTAGATTGATAATATTGAGTGTAATAAGTATAGTAATTGTCGTTTTGTCGATCATATAAGCATAATATGGCTAATAATATGAGTTAGATTGATAATAATAAGAGTAATAAGTATAGTAATTGTCGTTCTATTGATCATATAAGCATAATATGGCTAATAATATGAGATAGATTGATAATAATAAGAGTAATGAGTATAGTAATTGTCGTTCTATCGATCATATCTGCATAATCTGGTTAATAATATGAGTTAGATTGATAATATTGAGTGTAATAAGTATAGTAATTGTCGTTCTGTCGATCATATAAGCATAATATGGCTAATAATATGAGTTAGATTAATAATAATAAGAGTAATAAGTATAGTAATTGTCGTTCTATCGATCATATAAGCATAATATGGCTAATAATATGAGTTAGATTGATAATAATAAGAGTAATGAGTATAGTAATTGTCGTTCTATCGGTCATATAAGCATAATATGGCTAATAATATGAGTTAGATTGATAATAATAAGAGTAATAAGTATAGTAATTGTCGTCCTATCGATCATATATGCATAATATGGCTAATAATATGAGTTAGATTGATAAAAATAAGAGAAATGAGTATAGTGATTGTCGTTCTATCGATCATATAAGCATAATATGGCTAATAATTTGAGATAGATGGATAATAATAAGAGTAATATGTATAGTAATTGTCGTCCTATCGATCATATCTGCATAATTTGGTGAATAATATGTGTTAGATTGATAATAGTGAGTGTAATAAATATAGTAATTGTAGTTCTATTGCTCATATAAGCATAATATGGCTAATAATATGAGTTAGATTGATAATAATAGGAGTAATAAGTATAGTAATTGTCGTTCTATCGATCATATAAGCATAATATGGCTAATAATATGAGTTAGATTGATAATAATAAGAGTAATGAGTATAGTAATTGTAGTTCTATCGATTATATCTGCATAATATGGTTAATAATATGACTTAGATTGATAATAGTGATTGTAATCAGTATAGTAATTGTCGTCCTATCGATCATATCTGCATAATTTGGTTAATAATATGAGTTAGATTGATAATGGTGAGTGTAATAAATATAGTAATTGTAGTTCTATTGCTCATATAAGCATAATATGGCTAATAATATGAGTTAGATTGATAATAATAAGAGTAATGAGTATAGTAATTGTAGTTCTATCGATTATATCTTCATAATATGGTTAATAATATGAGTTAGATTGATAATAATAAGCATAATAAGTATAGTAAATGTAGTTCTATCGATCATATAAGCATAATATGGCTAATAATGTGAGTTAGATTGATAATAATAAGAGTAATGAGTATAGTAATTGTCGTTCTATCGATCATATGAGCATAATATGGCTAATAATATGAGTTAGATTGATAATAATAAGAGTAATAAGTATAGTAATTGTCGTCCTATCGATCATATCTGCATAATTTGGTTAATAATATGTGTTAGATTGATAATAGTGAGTGTAATAAATATAGTAATTGTCGTTCTATCGATCATATGAGCATAATATGGCTAATAATATGAGTTAGATTGATAATTATAAGAGTAATAAGAATAGTAATTGTCGTTCTATCGATCATATAAGCATAATATGGCTAATAATATGAGTTAGATTGATAATAATAAGAGGAGTGAGTATAGTAATTGTCGTCCTATCGATCATATAAGCATAATATGGCTAATAATATGAGTTAGATTGATAATAATAAGAGTAATAAGTATAGTAATTGTCGTTCTATCGATCATATAAGCATAATATGGCTAATAATATGAGTTAGATTGATAATAATAAGAGGAGTGAGTACAGTAATTGTCGTCCTATCGATCATATAAGCATAATATGGCTAATAATATGAGTTAGATTGATAATAATAAGAGTAATGAGTATAGTAATTGGAGTTCTATCGATTATATCTGCATAATACGGTTAATAATATGAGTTAGATTGATAATAATAAGCGTAATAAGTATAGTAAATGTAGTTCTATCGATCATATAAGCATAATACGGCCAATAATGTGAGTTAGATTGATAATAATAAGAGTAATAAGTATAGTAATTGTCGTCCTATCGATCATATCTGCATAATATGGTTAATAATATGAGTTGGATTGATAATAGTGAGTGTAATAAGTATAGTAATTGTATTTCTATTGCTCATATAAGCATAATATGGCTAATAATATGAGTTAGATTGATAATAATAAGAGTAATAAGTATAGTAATTGTAGTTCTATTGCTCATATAAGCATAATATGGTTAATACTATGAGTTAAATTGATAATAGTAACAGTAATGAGTATAGTAATTGTCGTTCTATCGATCATATCTGCATAATATGGTTAATAATATGAGTTGGATTGATAATAGTGAGTGTAATAAGTATAGTAATTGTAGTTCTATTGCTCATATAAGCATAATATGGCTAATAATATGAGTTAGATTGATAATAATAGGAGTAATAAGTATAGTAATTGTCGTTCTATCGATCATATAAGCATAATATGGCTAATAATATGAGTTAGATTGATAATAATAAGAGGAGTGAGTATAGTAATTGTCGTCCTATCGATCATATAAGCATAATATGGCTAATAATATGAGTTAGATTGATAATAATAAGAGTAATAAGTATAGTAATTGTCGTTCTATCGATCATATAAGCATAATATGGCTGATAGTATGAGTTAGATTGATAATTATAAGAGTAATAAGAATAGTAATTGTCGTTCTATTGATCATATCTGCATAATATGGTTAATAATATGACTTAGATTGATAATAGTGAGTGTAATCAGTATAGTAATTGTCGTTCTATCGATCATATCTGCATAATGTGGTTAATAATATGAGTTAGATTGATAATATTGAGTGTAATATGTATAGTAATTGTCGTTCTGTCGATCATATAAGCATAATATGGCGAATAATATGAGTTAGATTGATAATAATGAGAGTAATAAGTATAGTAATTGTCGTTCTATTGATCATATAAGCATAATATGGCTAATAATATGAGTTAGATTGATAATAATAAGAGGAGTGAGTATAGTAATTGTCGTCCTATCGATCATATAAGCATAATATGGCTAATAATATGAGTTAGATTGATAATAATAAGAGTAATAAGTATAGTAATTGTCGTTCTATCGATCATATAAGCATAATATGGCTAATAATATGAGTTAGATTGATAATAATAAGAGGAGTGAGTATAGTAATTGTCGTCCTATCGATCATATAAGCATAATATGGCTAATAATATGAGTTAGATTGATAATAATAAGAGTAATGAGTATAGTAATTGTAGTTCTATCGATTATATCTGCATAATACGGTTAATAATATGAGTTAGATTGATAATAATAAGCGTAATAAGTATAGTAAATGTAGTTCTATCGATCATATAAGCATAATATGGCCAATAATGTGAGTTAGATTGATAATAATAAGAGTAATAAGTATAGTAATTGTCGTCCTATCGATCATATCTGCATAATATGGTTAATAATATGAGTTGGATTGATAATAGTGAGTGTAATAAGTATAGTAATTGTAGTTCTATTGCTCATATAAGCATAATATGGCTAATAATATGAGTTAGATTGATAATAATAAGAGTAATAAGTATAGTAATTGTAGTTCTATTGCTCATATAAGCATAATATGGTTAATACTATGAGTTAAATTGATAATAATAACAGTAATGAGTATAGTAATTGTCGTTCTATCGATCATATCTGCATAATATGGTTAATAATATGAGTTGGATTGATAATAGTGAGTGTAATAAGTATAGTAATTGTAGTTCTATTGCTCATATAAGCATAATATGGCTAATAATGCGTTAGATTGATAATAATAAGAGTAATAAGTATAGTAATTGTAGTTCTATTGCTCATATGAGCATAATATGGTTAATACTATGAGTTAAATTGATAATAATAAGAGTAATGAGTATAGTAATTGTCGTTCTATCGGTCATATATGCATAATATGGCTAATAATATGAGTTAGATTGATAAAAATAAGAGAAATGAGTATAGTAATTGTCGTTCTATCGATCATATAAGCATAATATGGCTAATAATTTGAGATAGATGGATAATAATAACAGTAATAAGTATAGTAATTGTCGTCCTATCGATCATATCTGCATAATTTGGTTAATAATATGTGTTAGATTGATAATAGTGAGTGTAATAAATATAGTAATTGTAGTTCTATTGCTCATATAAGCATAATATGGCTAATAATATTAGTTAGATTGATAATAATATTAGTAATAGGTATAGTAATTGTCGTTCTATCGATCATATAAGCATAATATGGCTAATAATATGAGTTAGATTGATAATAATAAGAGGACTGAGTATAGTAATTGTCGTCCTATCGATCATATAAGCATAATATGGCTAATAATATGAGTTAGATTGATAATAATAAGAGTAATAAGTATAGTAATTGTCGTTCTATCGATCATATAAGCATAATATGGCTAATAATATGAGTTAGATTGATAATTATAAGAGTAATAAGAATAGTAATTGTCGTTCTATTGATCATATCTGCATAATATGGTTAATAATATGACTTAGATTGATAATAGTGAGTGTAATCAGTATAGTAATTGTCGTTCTATCGATCATATCTGCATAATGTGGTTAATAATATGAGTTAGATTGATAATATTGAGTGTAATAAGTATAGTAATTGTCGTTCTGTCGATCATATAAGCATAATATGGCGAATAATATGAGTTAGATTGATAATAATGAGAGTAATAAGTATAGTAATTGTCGTTCTATTGATCATATAAGCATAATATGGCTAATAATATGAGTTAGATTGATAATAATAAGAGTAATAAGTATAGTAATTGTCGTTCTATCGATCATATAAGCATAATATGGCTAGTAATATGAGTTAGATTGATAATAATAAGAGGAGTGAGTATAGTAATTGTCGTCCTATCGATCATATAAGCATAATATGGCTAATAATATGAGTTAGATTGATAATAATAAGAGTAATGAGTATAGTAATTGTAGTTCTATCGATTATATCTGCATAATATGGTTAATAATATGAGTTAGATTGATAATAATAAGCGTAATAAGTATAGTAAATGTAGTTCTATCGATCATATAAGCATAATATGGCTAATAATATGAGTTAGATTGATAATAATAAGAGTAATGAGTATAGTAATTGTAGTTCTATCGATTATATCTGCACAATATGGCTAATAATATGAGTTAGATTGATAATAATAAGAGTAATAAGTATAGTAATTGTCGTCCTATCGATCATATCTGCATAATATGGTTAATAATATGAGTTGGATTGATAATAGTGAGTGTAATGAGTATAGTAATTGTAGTTCTATTGATCATATAAGCATAATATGGCTAATAATATGAGTTAGATTGATAATAATAAGAGTAATGAGTATAGTAATTGTCGTTCTATCGGTCATATATGCATAATATGGCTAATAATATGAGTTAGATTGATAATAATAAGAGGAGTGAGTATAGTAATTGTCGTCCTATCGATCATATAAGCATAATATGGCTAATAATATGAGTTAGATTGATAATAATAAGAGTAATGAGTATAGTAGTTGTAGTTCTATCGATTATATCTGCATAATATGGTTAATAATATGAGTTAGATTGATAATAATAAGCGTAATAAGTATAGTAAATGTAGTTCTATCGATCATATAAGCATAATAAGGCTAATAATATGAGTTAGATTGATAATAATAAGAGGAGTGAGTATAGTAATTGTCGTTCTATCGATCATATAAGCATAATATGGCTAATAATATGAGTTAGATTGATAATAATAAGAGTAATAAGTATAGTAATTGTCGTTCTATCGATCATATAACCATAATATGGCTAATAATATGAGTTAGATTGATAATAATAAGAGGAGTGAGTATACTAATTGTCGTCCTATCGATCATATAAGCATAATATGGCTAATAATATGAGTTAGATTGATAATAATAAGAGTAATAAGTATAGTAATTGTCGTTCTATCGATTATATCTGAATAATATGGTTAATAATATGACTTAGATTGATAATAGTGAGTGTAATCAGTATAGTAATTGTCGTTGTATCGATCATATCTGCATAATGTGGTTAATAATATGAGTTAGATTGATAAGATTGAGTGTAATAAGTATAGTAATTGTCGTTCTGTCGATCATATAAGCATAATATGGCTAATAATATGAGTTAGATTGATAATAATAAGAGTAATAAGTATAGTAATTGTCGTTCTATCGATCATATAAGCATAATATGGCTAATAATATGAGTTAGATTGATAATTATAAGAGTAATAAGAATAGTAATTGTCGTTCTATTGATCATATCTGCATAATATGGTTAATAATATGACTTAGATTGATAATAGTGAGTGTAATCAGTATAGTAATTGTCGTTCTATCGATCATATCTGCATAATGTGGTTAATAATATGAGTTAGATTGATAATATTGAGTGTAATAAGTATAGTAATTGTCGTTCTGTCGATCATATAAGCATAATATGGCGAATAATATGAGTTAGATTGATAATAATGAGAGTAATAAGTATAGTAATTGTCGTTCTATTGATCATATAAGCATAATATGGCTAATAATATGAGTTAGATTGATAATAATAAGAGTAATAAGTATAGTAATTGTCGTTCTATCGATCATATAAGCATAATATGGCTAGTAATATGAGTTAGATTGATAATAATAAGAGGAGTGAGTATAGTAATTGTCGCCCTATCGATCATATAAGCATAATATGGCTAATAATATGAGTTAGATTGATAATAATAAGAGTAATGAGTATAGTAATTGTAGTTCTATCGATTATATCTGCATAATATGGTTAATAATATGAGTTAGATTGATAATAATAAGCGTAATAAGTATAGTAAATGTAGTTCTATCGATCATATAAGCATAATATGGCTAATAATATGAGTTAGATTGATAATAATAAGAGTAATGAGTATAGTAATTGTAGCTCTATCGATTATATCTGCACAATATGGCTAATAATATGAGTTAGATTGATAATAATAAGAGTAATAAGTATAGTAATTGTCGTCCTATCGATCATATCTGCATAATATGGTTAATAATATGAGTTGGATTGATAATAGTGAGTGTAATGAGTATAGTAATTGTAGTTCTATTGATCATATAAGCATAATATGGCTAATAATATGAGTTAGATTGATAATAATAAGAGTAATGAGTATAGTAATTGTCGTTCTATCGGTCATATATGCATAATATGGCTAATAATATGAGTTAGATTGATAATAATAAGAGGAGTGAGTATAGTAATTGTCGTCCTATCGATCATATAAGCATAATATGGCTAATAATATGAGTTAGATTGATAATAATAAGAGTAATGAGTATAGTAGTTGTAGTTCTATCGATTATATCTGCATAATATGGTTAATAATATGAGTTAGATTGATAATAATAAGCGTAATAAGTATAGTAAATGTAGTTCTATCGATCATATAAGCATAATAAGGCTAATAATATGAGTTAGATTGATAATAATAAGAGGAGTGAGTATAGTAATTGTCGTTCTATCGATCATATAAGCATAATATGGCTAATAATATGAGTTAGATTGATAATAATAAGAGTAATAAGTATAGTAATTGTCGTTCTATCGATCATATAACCATAATATGGCTAATAATATGAGTTAGATTGATAATAATAAGAGGAGTGAGTATACTAATTGTCGTCCTATCGATCATATAAGCATAATATGGCTAATAATATGAGTTAGATTGATAATAATAAGAGTAATAAGTATAGTAATTGTCGTTCTATCGATTATATCTGAATAATATGGTTAATAATATGACTTAGATTGATAATAGTGAGTGTAATCAGTATAGTAATTGTCGTTGTATCGATCATATCTGCATAATGTGGTTAATAATATGAGTTAGATTGATAAGATTGAGTGTAATAAGTATAGTAATTGTCGTTCTGTCGATCATATAAGCATAATATGGCTAATAATATGAGTTAGATTGATAATAATAAGAGTAATAAGTATAGTAATTGTCGTTCTATTGATCATATAAGCATAATATGGCTAATACTTTGAGATAGATTGATAATAATAAGAGTAATGAGTAGAGTAATTGTCGTTCTCTCGATCATATAACCATAATATGGCGAATAATATGAGATAGATGGATAATAATAAGAGTAATAAGTATAGTAATTGTCGTCCTAACGATCATATCTGCATAATTTGGTTAATAATATGAGTTAGATTGATAATAGTGAGTGTAATAAATATAGTAATTGTAGTTCTATTGCTCATATAAGCATAATATGGCTAATAATATGAGTTAGACTGATAATAATAAGAGTAATAAGTATAGTAATTGTCGTTCTATCGATCATATAAGCATAATATGGCTAATAATATGAGTTAGATTGATAATAATAAGAGTAATGAGTATAGTAATTGTAGTTCTATCGATTATATCTTCATAATATGGTTAATAATATGAGTTAGATTGATAATAATAAGCATAATAAGTATAGTAAATGTAGTTCTATCGATCATATAAGCATAATATGGCTAATAATATGAGTTAGATTGATAATAATAAGAGTAATAAGTATAGTAATTGTCGTTCTATCGATCATATAAGCATAATATGGCTAATAATATGAGTTAGATTGATAATAATAAGAGGAGTGAGTACAGTAATTGTCGTCCTATCGATCATATAAGCATAATATGGCTAATAATATGAGTTAGATTGATAATAATAAGAGTAATGAGTATAGTAATTGTAGTTCTATCGATTATATCTGCATAATACGGTTAATAATATGAGTTAGATTGATAATAATAAGCGTAATAAGTATAGTAAATGTAGTTCTATCGATCATATAAGCATAATATGGCCAATAATGTGAGTTAGATTGATAATAATAAGAGTAATAAGTATAGTAATTGTCGTCCTATCGATCATATCTGCATAATATGGTTAATAATATGAGTTGGATTGATAATAGTGAGTGTAATAAGTTTAGTAATTGTAGTTCTATTGCTCATATAAGCATAATATGGCTAATAATATGAGTTAGATTGATAATAATAAGAGTAATAAGTATAGTAATTGTAGTTCTATTGCTCATATAAGCATAATATGGTTAATACTATGAGTTAAATTGATAATAATAACAGTAATGAGTATAGTAATTGTCGTTCTATCGATCATATCTGCATAATATGGTTAATAATATGAGTTGGATTGATAATAGTGAGTGTAATAAGTATAGTAATTGTAGTTCTATTGCTCATATAAGCATAATATGGCTAATAATGAGTTAGATTGATAATAATAAGAGTAATAAGTATAGTAATTGTAGTTCTATTGCTCATATGAGCATAATATGGTTAATACTATGAGTTAAATTGATAATAATAAGAGTAATGAGTATAGTAATTGTCGTTCTATCGGTCATATATGCATAATATGGCTAATAATATGAGTTAGATTGATAAAAGTAAGAGAAATGAGTATAGTAATTGTCGTTCTATCGATCATATAAGCATAATATGGCTAATAATTTGAGATAGATGGATAATAATAACAGTAATAAGTATAGTAATTGTCGTCCTATCGATCATATCTGCATAATTTGGTTAATAATATGTGTTAGATTGATAATAGTGAGTGTAATAAATATAGTAATTGTAGTTCTATTGCTCATATAAGCATAATATGGCTAATAATATTAGTTAGATTGATAATAATATTAGTAATAGGTATAGTAATTGTCGTTCTATCGATCATATAAGCATAATATGGCTAATAATATGAGTTAGATTGATAATAATAAGAGGACTGAGTATAGTAATTGTCGTCCTATCGATCATATAAGCATAATATGGCTAATAATATGAGTTAGATTGATAATAATAAGAGTAATAAGTACAGTAATTGTCGTTCTATCGATCATATAAGCATAATATGGCTAATAATATGAGTTAGATTGATAATTATAAGAGTAATAAGAATAGTAATTGTCGTTCTATTGATCATATCTGCATAATATGGTTAATAATATGACTTAGATTGATAATAGTGAGTGTAATCAGTATAGTAATTGTCGTTCTATCGATCATATCTGCATAATGTGGTTAATAATATGAGTTAGATTGATAATATTGAGTGTAATAAGTATAGTAATTGTCGTTCTGTCGATCATATAAGCATAATATGGCGAATAATATGAGTTAGATTGATAATAATGAGAGTAATAAGTATAGTAATTGTAGTTCTATTGATCATATAAGCATAATATGGCTAATAATATGAGTTAGATTGATAATAATAAGAGTAATGAGTATAGTAATTGTCGTTCTATCGGTCATATATGCATAATATGGCTAATAATATGAGTTGGATTGATAATAATAAGAGGAGTGAGTATAGTAATTGTCGTCCTATCGATCATATAAGCATAATATGGCTAATAATATGAGTTAGATTGATAATAATAAGAGTAATGAGTATAGTAGTTGTAGTTCTATCGATTATATCTGCATAATATGGTTAATAATATGAGTTAGATTGATAATAATAAGCGTAATAAGTATAGTAAATGTAGTTCTATCGATCATATAAGCATAATAAGGCTAATAATATGAGTTAGATTGATAATAATAAGAGGAGTGAGTATAGTAATTGTCGTTCTATCGATCATATAAGCATAATATGGCTAATAATATGAGTTAGATTGATAATAATAAGAGTAATAAGTATAGTAATTGTCGTTCTATCGATCATATAACCATAATATGGCTAATAATATGAGTTAGATTGATAATAATAAGAGGAGTGAGTATACTAATTGTCGTCCTATCGATCATATAAGCATAATATGGCTAATAATATGAGTTAGATTGATAATAATAAGAGTAATAAGTATAGTAATTGTCGTTCTATCGATTATATCTGAATAATATGGTTAATAATATGACTTAGATTGATAATAGTGAGTGTAATCAGTATAGTAATTGTCGTTGTATCGATCATATCTGCATAATGTGGTTAATAATATGAGTTAGATTGATAAGATTGAGTGTAATAAGTATAGTAATTGTCGTTCTGTCGATCATATAAGCATAATATGGCTAATAATATGAGTTAGATTGATAATAATAAGAGTAATAAGTATAGTAATTGTCGTTCTATTGATCATATAAGCATAATATGGCTAATACTTTGAGATAGATTGATAATAATAAGAGTAATGAGTAGAGTAATTGTCGTTCTCTCGATCATATAACCATAATATGGCGAATAATATGAGATAGATGGATAATAATAAGAGTAATAAGTATAGTAATTGTCGTCCTAACGATCATATCTGCATAATTTGGTTAATAATATGAGTTAGATTGATAATAGTGAGTGTAATAAATATAGTAATTGTAGTTCTATTGCTCATATAAGCATAATATGGCTAATAATATGAGTTAGACTGATAATAATAAGAGTAATAAGTATAGTAATTGTCGTTCTATCGATCATATAAGCATAATATGGCTAATAATACGAGTTAGATTGATAATAATAAGAGTAATGAGTATAGTAATTGTAGTTCTATCGATTATATCTTCATAATATGGTTAATAATATGAGTTAGATTGATAATAATAAGCATAATAAGTATAGTAAATGTAGTTCTATCGATCATATAAGCATAATATGGCTAATAATATGAGTTAGATTGATAATAATAAGAGTAATAAGTATAGTAATTGTCGTTCTATCGATCATATAAGCATAATATGGCTAATAATATGAGTTAGATTGATAATAATAAGAGGAGTGAGTACAGTAATTGTCGTCCTATCGATCATATAAGCATAATATGGCTAATAATATGAGTTAGATTGATAATAATAAGAGTAATGAGTATAGTAATTGTAGTTCTATCGATTATATCTGCATAATACGGTTAATAATATGAGTTAGATTGATAATAATAAGCGTAATAAGTATAGTAAATGTAGTTCTATCGATCATATAAGCATAATATGGCCAATAATGTGAGTTAGATTGATAATAATAAGAGTAATAAGTATAGTAATTGTCGTCCTATCGATCATATCTGCATAATATGGTTAATAATATGAGTTGGATTGATAATAGTGAGTGTAATAAGTATAGTAATTGTAGTTCTATTGCTCATATAAGCATAATATGGCTAATAATATGAGTTAGATTGATAATAATAAGAGTAATAAGTATAGTAATTGTAGTTCTATTGCTCATATAAGCATAATATGGTTAATACTATGAGTTAAATTGATAATAATAACAGTAATGAGTATAGTAATTGTCGTTCTATCGATCATATCTGCATAATATGGTTAATAATATGAGTTGGATTGATAATAGTGAGTGTAATAAGTATAGTAATTGTAGTTCTAATGCTCATATAAGCATAATATGGCTAATAATGAGTTAGATTGATAATAATAAGAGTAATAAGTATAGTAATTGTAGTTCTATTGCTCATATGAGCATAATATGGTTAATACTATGAGTTAAATTGATAATAATAAGAGTAATGAGTATAGTAATTGTCGTTCTATCGGTCATATATGCATAATATGGCTAATAATATCAGTTAGATTGATAAAAATAAGAGAAATGAGTATAGTAATTGTCGTTCTATCGATCATATAAGCATAATATGGCTAATAATTTGAGATAGATGGATAATAATAACAGTAATAAGTATAGTAATTGTCGTCCTATCGATCATATCTGCATAATTTGGTTAATAATATGTGTTAGATTGATAATAGTGAGTGTAATAAATATAGTAATTGTAGTTCTATTGCTCATATAAGCATAATATGGCTAATAATATTAGTTAGATTGATAATAATATTAGTAATAGGTATAGTAATTGTCGTTCTATCGATCATATAAGCATAATATGGCTAATAATATGAGTTAGATTGATAATAATAAGAGGACTGAGTATAGTAATTGTCGTCCTATCGATCATATAAGCATAATATGGCTACTAATATGAGTTAGATTGATAATAATAAGAGTAATAAGTATAGTAATTGTCGTTCTATCGATCATATAAGCATAATATGGCTAATAATATGAGTTAGATTGATAATTATAAGAGTAATAAGAATAGTAATTGTCGTTCTATTGATCATATCTGCATAATATGGTTAATAATATGACTTAGATTGATAATAGTGAGTGTAATCAGTATAGTAATTGTCGTTCTATCGATCATATCTGCATAATGTGGTTAATAATATGAGTTAGATTGATAATATTGAGTGTAATAAGTATAGTAATTGTCGTTCTGTCGATCATATAAGCATAATATGGCGAATAATATGAGTTAGATTGATAATAATGAGAGTAATAAGTATAGTAATTGTCGTTCTATTGATCATATAAGCATAATATGGCTAATAATATGAGTTAGATTGATAATAATAAGAGTAATAAGTATAGTAATTGTCGTTCTATCGATCATATAAGCATAATATGGCTAGTAATATGAGTTAGATTGATAATAATAAGAGGAGTGAGTATAGTAATTGTCGCCCTATCGATCATATAAGCATAATATGGCTAATAATATGAGTTAGATTGATAATAATAAGAGTAATGAGTATAGTAATTGTAGTTCTATCGATTATATCTGCATAATATGGTTAATAATATGAGTTAGATTGATAATAATAAGCGTAATAAGTATAGTAAATGTAGTTCTATCGATCATATAAGCATAATATGGCTAATAATATGAGTTAGATTGATAATAATAAGAGTAATGAGTATAGTAATTGTAGCTCTATCGATTATATCTGCACAATATGGCTAATAATATGAGTTAGATTGATAATAATAAGAGTAATAAGTATAGTAATTGTCGTCCTATCGATCATATCTGCATAATATGGTTAATAATATGAGTTGGATTGATAATAGTGAGTGTAATGAGTATAGTAATTGTAGTTCTATTGATCATATAAGCATAATATGGCTAATAATATGAGTTAGATTGATAATAATAAGAGTAATGAGTATAGTAATTGTCGTTCTATCGGTCATATATGCATAATATGGCTAATAATATGAGTTAGATTGATAATAATAAGAGGAGTGAGTATAGTAATTGTCGTCCTATCGATCATATAAGCATAATATGGCTAATAATATGAGTTAGATTGATAATAATAAGAGTAATGAGTATAGTAGTTGTAGTTCTATCGATTATATCTGCATAATATGGTTAATAATATGAGTTAGATTGATAATAATAAGCGTAATAAGTATAGTAAATGTAGTTCTATCGATCATATAAGCATAATAAGGCTAATAATATGAGTTAGATTGATAATAATAAGAGGAGTGAGTATAGTAATTGTCGTTCTATCGATCATATAAGCATAATATGGCTAATAATATGAGTTAGATTGATAATAATAAGAGTAATAAGTATAGTAATTGTCGTTCTATCGATCATATAACCATAATATGGCTAATAATATGAGTTAGATTGATAATAATAAGAGGAGTGAGTATACTAATTGTCGTCCTATCGATCATATAAGCATAATATGGCTAATAATATGAGTTAGATTGATAATAATAAGAGTAATAAGTATAGTAATTGTCGTTCTATCGATTATATCTGAATAATATGGTTAATAATATGACTTAGATTGATAATAGTGAGTGTAATCAGTATAGTAATTGTCGTTGTATCGATCATATCTGCATAATGTGGTTAATAATATGAGTTAGATTGATAAGATTGAGTGTAATAAGTATAGTAATTGTCGTTCTGTCGATCATATAAGCATAATATGGCTAATAATATGAGTTAGATTGATAATAATAAGAGTAATAAGTATAGTAATTGTCGTTCTATTGATCATATAAGCATAATATGGCTAATACTTTGAGATAGATTGATAATAATAAGAGTAATGAGTAGAGTAATTGTCGTTCTCTCGATCATATAACCATAATATGGCGAATAATATGAGATAGATGGATAATAATAAGAGTAATAAGTATAGTAATTGTCGTCCTAACGATCATATCTGCATAATTTGGTTAATAATATGAGTTAGATTGATAATAGTGAGTGTAATAAATATAGTAATTGTAGTTCTATTGCTCATATAAGCATAATATGGCTAATAATATGAGTTAGACTGATAATAATAAGAGTAATAAGTATAGTAATTGTCGTTCTATCGATCATATAAGCATAATATGGCTAATAATATGAGTTAGATTGATAATAATAAGAGTAATGAGTATAGTAATTGTAGTTCTATCGATTATATCTTCATAATATGGTTAATAATATGAGTTAGATTGATAATAATAAGCATAATAAGTATAGTAAATGTAGTTCTATCGATCATATAAGCATAATATGGCTAATAATATGAGTTAGATTGATAATAATAAGAGTAATAAGTATAGTAATTGTCGTTCTATCGATCATATAAGCATAATATGGCTAATAATATGAGTTAGATTGATAATAATAAGAGGAGTGAGTACAGTAATTGTCGTCCTATCGATCATATAAGCATAATATGGCTAATAATATGAGTTAGATTGATAATAATAAGAGTAATGAGTATAGTAATTGTAGTTCTATCGATTATATCTGCATAATACGGTTAATAATATGAGTTAGATTGATAATAATAAGCGTAATAAGTATAGTAAATGTAGTTCTATCGATCATATAAGCATAATATGGCCAATAATGTGAGTTAGATTGATAATAGTAAGAGTAATAAGTATAGTAATTGTCGTCCTATCGATCATATCTGCATAATATGGTTAATAATATGAGTTGGATTGATAATAGTGAGTGTAATAAGTATAGTAATTGTAGTTCTATTGCTCATATAAGCATAATATGGCTAATAATATGAGTTAGATTGATAATAATAAGAGTAATAAGTATAGTAATTGTAGTTCTATTGCTCATATAAGCATAATATGGTTAATACTATGAGTTAAATTGATAATAATAACAGTAATGAGTATAGTAATTGTCGTTCTATCGATCATATCTGCATAATATGGTTAATAATATGAGTTGGATTGATAATAGTGAGTGTAATAAGTATAGTAATTGTAGTTCTATTGCTCATATAAGCATAATATGGCTAATAATGAGTTAGATTGATAATAATAAGAGTAATAAGTATAGTAATTGTAGTTCTATTGCTCATATGAGCATAATATGGTTAATACTATGAGTTAAATTGATAATAATAAGAGTAATGAGAATAGTAATTGTCGTTCTATCGGTCATATATGCATAATATGGCTAATAATATGAGTTAGATTGATAAAAGTAAGAGAAATGAGTATAGTAATTGTCGTTCTATCGATCATATAAGCATAATATGGCTAATAATTTGAGATAGATGGATAATAATAACAGTCATAAGTATAGTAATTGTCGTCCTATCGATCATATCTGCATAATTTGGTTAATAATATGTGTTAGATTGATAATAGTGAGTGTAATAAATATAGTAATTGTAGTTCTATTGCTCATATAAGCATAATATGGCTAATAATATTAGTTAGATTGATAATAATATTAGTAATAGGTATAGTAATTGTCGTTCTATCGATCATATAAGCATAATATGGCTAATAATATGAGTTAGATTGATAATAATGAGAGGACTGAGTATAGTAATTGTCGTCCTATCGATCATATAAGCATAATATGGCTAATAATATGAGTTAGATTGATAATAATAAGAGTAATAAGTACAGTAATTGTCGTTCTATCGATCATATAAGCATAATATGGCTAATAATATGAGTTAGATTGATAATTATAAGAGTAATAAGAATAGTAATTGTCGTTCTATTGATCATATCTGCATAATATGGTTAATAATATGACTTAGATTGATAATAGTGAGTGTAATCAGTATAGTAATTGTCGTTCTATCGATCATATCTGCATAATGTGGTTAATAATATGAGTTAGATTGATAATATTGAGTGTAATAAGTATAGTAATTGTCGTTCTGTCGATCATATAAGCATAATATGGCGAATAATATGAGTTAGATTGATAATAATGAGAGTAATAAGTATAGTAATTGTCGTTCTATTGATCATATAAGCATAATATGGCTAATAATATGAGTTAGATTGATAATAATAAGAGTAATAAGTATAGTAATTGTCGTTCTATCGATCATATAAGCATAATATGGCTAGTAATATGAGTTAGATTGATAATAATAAGAGGAGTGAGTATAGTAATTGTCGTCCTATCGATCATATAAGCATAATATGGCTAATAATATGAGTTAGATTGATAATAATAAGAGTAATGAGTATAGTAATTGTAGTTCTATCGATTATATCTGCATAATATGGTTAATAATATGAGTTAGATTGATAATAATAAGCGTAATAAGTATAGTAAATGTAGTTCTATCGATCATATAAGCATAATATGGCTAATAATATGAGTTAGATTGATAATAATAAGAGTAATGAGTATAGTAATTGTAGCTCTATCGATTATATCTGCACAATATGGCTAATAATATGAGTTAGATTGATAATAATAAGAGTAATAAGTATAGTAATTGTCGTCCTATCGATCATATCTGCATAATATGGTTAATAATATGAGTTGGATTGATAATAGTGAGTGTAATGAGTATAGTAATTGTAGTTCTATTGATCATATAAGCATAATATGGCTAATAATATGAGTTAGATTGATAATAATAAGAGTAATGAGTATAGTAATTGTCGTTCTATCGGTCATATATGCATAATATGGCTAATAATATGAGTTAGATTGATAATAATAAGAGGAGTGAGTATACTAATTGTCGTCCTATCGATCATATAAGCATAATATGGCTAATAATATGAGTTAGATTGATAATAATAAGAGTAATGAGTATAGTAATTGTAGTTCTATCGATTATATCTGAATAATATGGTTAATAATATGACTTAGATTGATAATAGTGAGTGTAATCAGTATAGTAATTGTCGTTGTATCGATCATATCTGCATAATGTGGTTAATAATATGAGTTAGATTGATAAGATTGAGTGTAATAAGTATAGTAATTGTCGTTCTGTCGATCATATAAGCATAATATGGCTAATAATATGAGTTAGATTGATAATAATAAGAGTAATAAGTATAGTAATTGTCGTTCTATTGATCATATAAGCATAATATGGCTAATACTTTGAGATAGATTGATAATAATAAGAGTAATGAGTAGAGTAATTGTCGTTCTCTCGATCATATAACCATAATATGGCGAATAATATGAGATAGATGGATAATAATAAGAGTAATAAATATAGTAATTGTAGTTCTATTGCTCATATAAGCATAATATGGCTAATAATATGAGTTAGACTGATAATAATAAGAGTAATAAGTATAGTAATTGTCGTTCTATCGATCATATAAGCATAATATGGCTAATAATATGAGTTAGATTGATAATAATAAGAGTAATGAGTATAGTAATTGTAGTTCTATCGATTATATCTTCATAATATGGTTAATAATATGAGTTAGATTGATAATAATAAGCATAATAAGTATAGTAAATGTAGTTCTATCGATCATATAAGCATAATATGGCTAATAATATGAGTTAGATTGATAATAATAAGAGTAATAAGTATAGTAATTGTCGTTCTATCGATCATATAAGCATAATATGGCTAATAATATGAGCTAGATTGATAATAATAAGAGGAGTGAGTACAGTAATTGTCGTCCTATCGATCATATAAGCATAATATGGCTAATAATATGAGTTAGATTGATAATAATAAGAGTAATGAGTATAGTAATTGTAGTTCTATCGATTATATCTGCATAATACGGTTAATAATATGAGTTAGATTGATAATAATAAGCGTAATAAGTATAGTAAATGTAGTTCTATCGATCATATAAGCATAATATGGCCAATAATGTGAGTTAGATTGATAATAATAAGAGTAATAAGTATAGTAATTGTCGTCCTATCGATCATATCTGCATAATATGGTTAATAATATGAGTTGGATTGATAATAGTGAGTGTAATAAGTATAGTAATTGTAGTTCTATTGCTCATATAAGCATAATATGGCTAATAATATGAGTTAGATTGATAATAATAAGAGTAATAAGTATAGTAATTGTAGTTCTATTGCTCATATAAGCATAATATGGTTAATACTATGAGTTAAATTGATAATAATAACAGTAATGAGTATAGTATTTGTCGTTCTATCTATCATATCTGCATAATATGGTTAATAATATGAGTTGGATTGATAATAGTGAGTGTAATAAGTATAGTAATTGTAGTTCTATTGCTCATATAAGCATAATATGGCTAATAATATGAGTTAGATTGATAATAATAAGAGTAATAAGTATAGTAATTGTAGTTCTATTGCTCATATGAGCATAATATGGTTAATACTATGAGTTAAATTGATAATAATAAGAGTAATGAGTATAGTAATTGTCGTTCTATCGGTCATATATGCATAATATGGCTAATAATATGAGTTAGATTGATAAAAATAAGAGTAATGAGTATAGTAATTGTAGTTCTATCGATTATATCTGCATAATACGGTTAATAATATGAGTTAGATTGATAATAATAAGCGTAATAAGTATAGTAAATGTAGTTCTATCGATCATATAAGCATAATATGGCCAATAATGTGAGTTAGATTGATAATAATAAGAGTAATAAGTATAGTAATTGTCGTCCTATCGATCATATCTGCATAATATGGTTAATAATATGAGTTGGATTGATAATAGTGAGTGTAATAAGTATAGTAATTGTAGTTCTATTGCTCATATAAGCATAATATGGCTAATAATATGAGTTAGATTGATAATAATAAGAGTAATAAGTATAGTAATTGTAGTTCTATTGCTCATATAAGCATAATATGGTTAATACTATGAGTTAAATTGATAATAATAACAGTAATGAGTATAGTATTTGTCGTTCTATCTATCATATCTGCATAATATGGTTAATAATATGAGTTGGATTGATAATAGTGAGTGTAATAAGTATAGTAATTGTAGTTCTATTGCTCATATAAGCATAATATGGCTAATAATATGAGTTAGATTGATAATAATAAGAGTAATAAGTATAGTAATTGCAGTTCTATTGCTCATATGAGCATAATATGGTTAATACTATGAGTTAAATTGATAATAATAAGAGTAATGAGTATAGTAATTGTCGTTCTATCGGTCATATATGCATAATATGGCTAATAATATGAGTTAGATTGATAAAAATAAGAGAAATGAGTATAGTAATTGTCGTTCTATCGATCATATAAGCATAATATGGCTAATAATTTGAGATAGATGGATAATAATAACACTAATAAGTATAGTAATTGTCGTCCTATCGATCATATCTGCATAATTTGGTTAATAATATGTGTTAGATTGCTAATAGTGAGTGTAATAAATATAGTAATTGTAGTTCTATTGCTCATATAAGCATAGTATGGCTAATAATATGAGTTAGATTGATAATAATAGGAGTAATAAGTATAGTAATTGTCGTTCTATCGATCATATAAGCATAATATGGCTAATAATATGAGTTAGATTGATAATAATAAGAGGAGTGAGTATAGTAATTGTCGTCCTATCGATCATATAAGCATAATATGGCTAATAATATGAGTTAGATTGATAATAATAAGAGTAATAAGTATAGTAATTGTCGTTCTATCGATCATATAAGCATAATATGGCTGATAATATGAGTTAGATTGATAATTATAAGAGTAATAAGAATAGTAATTGTCGTTCTATAGATCATATCTGCATAATATGGTTAATAATATGACTTAGATTGATAATAGTGAGTGTAATCAGTATAGTAATTGTCGTTCTATCGATCATATCTGCATAATGTGGTTAATAATATGAGTTAGATTGATAATATTGAGTGTAATATGTATAGTAATTGTCGTTCTGTCGATCATATAAGCATAATATGGCGAATAATATGAGTTAGATTGATAATAATGAGAGTAATAAGTATAGTAATTGTCGTTCTATTGATCATATAAGCATAATATGGCTAATAATATGAGTTAGATTGATAATAATAAGAGGAGTGAGTATAGTAATTGTCGTCCTATCGATCATATAAGCATAATATGGCTAATAATATGAGTTAGATTGATAATAATAAGAGTAATAAGTATAGTAATTGTCGTTCTATCGATCATATAAGCATAATATGGCTAATAATATGAGTTAGATTGATAATAATAAGAGGAGTGAGTATAGTAATTGTCGTCCTATCGATCATATAAGCATAATATGGCTAATAATATGAGTTAGATTGATAATAATAAGAGTAATGAGTATAGTAATTGTAGTTCTATCGATTATATCTGCATAATACGGTTAATAATATGAGTTAGATTGATAATAATAAGCGTAATAAGTATAGTAAATGTAGTTCTATCGATCATATAAGCATAATATGGCCAATAATGTGAGTTAGATTGATAATAATAAGAGTAATAAGTATAGTAATTGTCGTCCTATCGATCATATCTGCATAATATGGTTAATAATATGAGTTGGATTGATAATAGTGAGTGTAATAAGTATAGTAATTGTAGTTCTATTGCTCATATAAGCATAATATGGCTAATAATATGAGTTAGATTGATAATAATAAGAGTAATAAGTATAGTAATTGTAGTTCTATTGCTCATATAAGCATAATATGGTTAATACTATGAGTTAAATTGATAATAATAACAGTAATGAGTATAGTAATTGTCGTTCTATCGATCATATCTGCATAATATGGTTAATAATATGAGTTGGATTGATAATAGTGAGTGTAATAAGTATAGTAATTGTAGTTCTATTGCTCATATAAGCATAATATGGCTAATAATATGAGTTAGATTGATAATAATAAGAGTAATAAGTATAGTAATTGTAGTTCTATTGCTCATATGAGCATAATATGGTTAATACTATGAGTTAAATTGATAATAATAAGAGTAATGAGTATAGTAATTGCCGTTCTATCGGTCATATATGCATAATATGGCTAATAATATGAGTTAGATTGATAAAAATAAGAGAAATGAGTATAGTAATTGTCGTTCTATCGATCATATAAGCATAATATGGCTAATAATTTGAGATAGATGGATAATAATAACAGTAATAAGTATAGTAATTGTCGTCCTATCGATCATATCTGCATAATTTGGTTAATAATATGTGTTAGATTGATAATAGTGAGTGTAATAAATATAGTAATTGTAATTCTATTGCTCATATAAGCATAATATGGCTAATAATATTAGTTAGATTGATAATAATATTAGTAATAGGTATAGTAATTGTCGTTCTATCGATCATATAAGCATAATATGGCTAATAATATGAGTTAGATTGATAATAATAAGAGGACTGAGTATAGTAATTGTCGTCCTATCGATCATATAAGCATAATATGGCTAATAATATGAGTTAGATTGATAATAATAAGAGTAATAAGTATAGTAATTGTCGTTCTATCGATCATATAAGCATAATATGGCTAATAATATGAGTTAGATTGATAATTATAAGAGTAATAAGAATAGTAATTGTCGTTCTATTGATCATATCTGCATAATATGGTTAATAATATGACTTAGATTGATAATAGTGAGTGTAATCAGTATAGTAATTGTCGTTCTATCGATCATATCTGCATAATGTGGTTAATAATATGAGTTAGATTGATAATATTGAGTGTAATAAGTATAGTGATTGTCGTTCTGTCGATCATATAAGCATAATATGGCGAATAATATGAGTTAGATTGATAATAATGAGAGTAATAAGTATAGTAATTGTCGTTCTATTGATCATATAAGCATAATATGGCTAATAATATGAGTTAGATTGATAATAATAAGAGTAATAAGTATAGTAACTGTCGTTCTATCGATCATATAAGCATAATATGGCTAATAATATGAGTTAGATTGATAATAATAAGAGGAGTGACTATAGTAATTGTCGTCCTATCGATCATATAAGCATAATATGGCTAATAATATGAGTTAGATTGATAATAATAAGAGTAATGAGTATAGTAATTGTAGTTCTATCGATTATATCTGCATAATATGGTTAATAATATGAGTTAGATTGATAATAATAAGCGTAATAAGTATAGTAAATGCAGTTCTATCGATCATATAAGCATAATATGGCTAATAATATGAGTTAGATTGATAATAATAAGAGTAATGAGTATAGTAATTGTAGTTCTATCGATTATATCTGCACAATATGGCTAATAATATGAGTTAGATTGATAATAATAAGAGTAATAAGTATAGTAATTGTCGTCCTATCGATCATATCTGCATAATATGGTTAATAATATGAGTTGGATTGATAATAGTGAGTGTAATGAGTATAGTAATTGTAGTTCCATTGATCATATAAGCATAATATGGCTAATAATATGAGTTAGATTGATAATAATAAGAGTAATGAGTATAGTAATTGTCGTTCTATCGGTCATATATGCATAATATGGCTAATAATATGAGTTATTTTGATAATAATAAGAGGAGTGAGTATAGTAATTGTCGTCCTATCGATCATATAAGCATAATATGGCTAATAATATGAGTTAGATTGATAATAATAAGAGTAATGGGTATAGTAGTTGTAGTTCTATCGATTATATCTGCATAATATGGTTAATAATATGAGTTAGATTGATAATAATAAGCGTAATAAGTATAGTAAATGTAGTTCTATCGATCATATAAGCATAATATGGCTAATAATATGAGTTAGATTGATAATAATAAGAGGAGTGAGTTTAGTAATTGTCGTTCTATCGATCATATAAGCATAATATGGCTAATAATATGAGTTAGATTGATAATAATAAGAGTAATAAGTATAGTAATTGTCGTTCTATCGATCATATAACCATAATATGGCTAATAATATGAGTTAGATTGATAATAATAAGAGGAGTGAGTATACTAATTGTCGTCCTATCGATCATATAAGCATAATATGGCTAATAATATGAGTTAGATTGATAATAATAAGAGTAATGAGTATAGTAATTGTAGTTCTATCGATTATATCTGCATAATATGGTTAATAATATGACTTAGATTGATCATAGTGAGTGTAATAAATATAGTAATTGTAGTTCTATTGCTCATATAAGCATAATATGGCTAATAATATGAGTTAGACTGATAATAATAAGAGTAATAAGTATAGTAATTGTCGTTCTATCGATCATATAAGCATAATATGGCTAATAATATGAGTTAGATTGATAATAATAAGAGTAATGAGTATAGTAATTGTAGTTCTATCGATTATATCTTCATAATATGGTTAATAATATGAGTTAGATTGATAATAATAAGCATAATAAGTATAGTAAATGTAGTTCTATCGATCATATAAGCATAATATGGCTAATAATATGACTTAGATTGATAATAATAAGAGTAGTGAGTATAGTAATTGTCGTTCTATCGATCATTGAAGCATAATATGGCTAATAATGTGAGTTAGATTGATAATAATAAGAGTAATGAGTATAGTAATTGTCGTTCTATCGATCATATGAGCATAATATGGCTAATAATATGAGTTAGATTGATAATTATAAGAGTAATAAGAATAGTAATTGTAGTTCTATTGCTCATATAAGCATAATATGGCTAATAATATGAGTTAGATTGATAATAATGAGAGTAATAAGTATAGTAATTGTAGTTCTATTGCACATATAAGCATAATATGGTTAATACTATGAGTTAAATTGATAATAATAAGAGTAATGAGTATAGTAATTGTCGTTCTATCGGTCATATATGCATAATATGGCTAATAATATGAGTTAGATTGATAAAAATAAGAGAAATGAGTATAGTAATTGTCGTTCTATCGATCATATAAGCATAATATGGCTAATAATTTGAGATAGATGGATAATAATAAGAGTAATAAGTATAGTAATTGTCGTCCTATCGATCATATCTGCATAATTTGGTTAATAATATGTGTTAGATTGATAATAGTGAGTGTAATAAATATAGTAATTGTAGTTCTATTGCTCATATAAGCATAATATGGCTAATAATATGAGTTAGATTGATAATAATAGGAGTAATAAGTATAGTAATTGTCGTTCTATCGATCATATAAGCATAATATGGCTAATAATATGAGTTAGATTGATAATAATAAGAGGAGTGAGTATAGTAATTGTCGTCCTATCGATCATATAAGCATAATATGGCTAATAATATGAGTTAGATTGATAATAATAAGAGTAATAAGTATAGTAATTGTCGTTCTATCGATCATATAAGCATAATATGGCTAATAATATGAGTTAGATTGATAATAATAAGAGGAGTGAGTATAGTAATTGTCGTCCTATCGATCATATAAGCATAATATGGCTAATAATATGAGTTAGATTGATAATAATAACAGTAATGAGTATAGTAATTGTAGTTCTATCGATTATATCTGCATAATACGGTTAATAATATGAGTTAGATTGATAATAATAAGCGTAATAAGTATAGTAAATGTAGTTCTATCGATCATATAAGCATAATATGGCCAATAATGTGAGTTAGATTGATAATAATAAGAGTAATAAGTATAGTAATTGTCGTCCTATCGATCATATCTGCATAATATGGTTAATAATATGAGTTGGATTGATAATAGTGAGTGTAATAAGTATAGTAATTGTAGTTCTATTGCTCATATAAGCATAATATGGCTAATAATATGAGTTAGATTGATAATAATAAGAGTAATAAGTATAGTAATTGTAGTTCTATTGCTCATAGAAGCATAATATGGTTAATACTATGAGTTAAATTGATAATAATAACAGTAATGAGTATAGTAATTGTCGTTCTATCGATCATATCTGCATAATATGGTTAATAATATGAGTTGGATTGATAATAGTGAGTGTAATAAGTATAGTAATTGTAGTTCTATTGCTCATATAAGCATAATATGGCTAATAATATGAGTTAGATTGATAATAATAAGAGTAATAAGTATAGTAATTGTAGTTCTATTGCTCATATGAGCATAATATGGTTAATACTATGAGTTAAATTGATAATAATAAGAGTAATGGGTATAGTAATTGTCGTTCTATCGGTCATATATGCATAATATGGCTAATAATATGAGTTAGATTGATAAAAATAAGAGAAATGAGTATAGTAATTGTCGTTCTATCGATCATATAAGCATAATATGGCTAATAATTTGAGATAGATGGATAATAATAACAGTAATAAGTATAGTAATTGTCGTCCTATCGATCATATCTGCATAATTTGGTTAATAATATGTGTTAGATTGATAATAGTGAGTGTAATAAATATAGTAATTGTAGTTCTATTGCTCATATAAGCATAATATGGCTAATAATATGAGTTAGATTGATAATAATAGGAGTAATAAGTATAGTAATTGTCGTTCTATCGATCATATAAGCATAATATGGCTAATAATATGAGTTAGATTGATAATAATAAGAGGAGTGAGTATAGTAATTGTCGTCCTATCGATCATATAAGCATAATATGGCTAATAATATGAGTTAGATTGATAATAATAAGAGTAATAAGTATAGTAATTGTCGTTCTATCGATCATATAAGCATAATATGGCTAATAATATGAGTTAGATTGATAATTATAAGAGTAATAAGAATAATAATTGTCGTTCTATTGATCATATCTGCATAATATGGTTAATTATATGACTTAGATTGATAATAGTGAGTGTAATCAGTATAGTAATTGTCGTTCTATCGATCATATCTGCATAATGTGGTTAATAATATGAGTTAGATTGATAATATTGAGTGTAATAAGTATAGTAATTGTCGTTCTGTCGATCATATAAGCATAATATGGCGAATAATATGAGTTAGATTGATAATAATGAGAGTAATAAGCATAGTAATTGTCGTTCTATTGATCATATAAGCATAATATGGCTAATAATATGAGTTAGATTGATAATAATAAGAGGAGTGAGTATAGTAACTGTCGTCCTATCGATCATATAAGCATAATATGGCTAATAATATGAGTTAGATTGATAATAATAAGAGTAATAAGTATAGTAATTGTCGTTCTATCGATCATATAAGCATAATATGGCTAATAATATGAGTTAGATTGATAATAATAAGAGGAGTGAGTATAGTAATTGTCGTCCTATCGATCATATCTGCATAATTTGGTTAATAATATGTGTTAGATTGATAATAGTGAGTGTAATAAATATAGTAATTGTAGTTCTATTGCTCATATAAGCATAATATGGCTAATAATATTAGTTAGATTGATAATAATATTAGTAATAGGTATAGTAATTGTCGTTCTATCGATCATATAAGCATAATATGGCTAATAATATGAGTTAGATTGATAATAATAAGAGGACTGAGTATAGTAATTGTCGTCCTATCGATCATATAAGCATAATATGGCTAATAATATGAGTTAGATTGATAATAATAAGAGTAATAAGTATAGTAATTGTCGTTCTATCGATCATATAAGCATAATATGGCTAATAATATGAGTTAGATTGATAATTATAAGAGTAATAAGAATAGTAATTGTCGTTCTATTGATCATATCTGCATAATATGGTTAATAATATGACTTAGATTGATAATAGTGAGTGTAATCAGTATAGTAATTGTCGTTCTATCGATCATATCTGCATAATGTGGTTAATAATATGAGTTAGATTGATAATATTGTGTGTAATAAGTATAGTAATTGTCGTTCTGTCGATCATATAAGCATAATATGGCTAATAATGTGAGTTAGATTGATAATAATAAGAGTAATAAGTATAGTAATTGTCGTCCTATCGATCATATCTGCATAATTTGGTTAATAATATTAGTTAGATTGATAATAGTGAGTGTAATAAATATAGTAATTGTAGTTCTATTGCTCATATAAGCATAATATGGCTAATAATATGAGTTAGACTGATAATAATAAGAGTAATAAGTATAGTAATTGTCGTTCTATCGATCATATAAGCATAATATGGCTAATAATATGAGTTAGATTGATAATAATAAGAGTAATGAGTATAGTAATTGTAGTTCTATCGATTATATCTTCATAATATGGTTAATAATATGAGTTAGATTGATAATAATAAGCGTAATAAGTATAGTAAATGTAGTTCTATCGATCATATAAGCATAATATGGCTAATAATATGAGTTAGATTGATAATAATAAGAGTAATGAGTATAGTAATTGTAGTTCTATCGATTATATCTGCACAATATGGCTAATAATATGAGTTAGATTGATAATAATAAGAGTAATAAGTATAGTAATTGTCGTCCTATCGATCATATCTGCATAATATGGCTAATAATATGAGTTAGATTGATAATAATAAGAGTAATGAGTATAGTAGTTGTAGTTCTATCGATTATATCTGCATAATATGGTTAATAATATGAGTTAGATTGATAATAATAAGCGTAATAAGTATAGTAAATGTAGTTCTATCGATCATATAAGCATAATATGGCTAATAATATGAGTTAGATTGATAATAATAAGAGGAGTGAGTTTAGTAATTGTCGTTCTATCGATCATATAAGCATAATATGGCTAATAATATGAGTTAGACTGATAATAATAAGAGTAATAAGTATAGTAATTGTCGTTCTATCGATCATATAAGCATAATATGGCTAATAATATGAGTTAGATTGATAATAATAAGAGTAATGAGTATAGTAATTGTAGTTCTATCGATTATATCTTCATAATATGGTTAATAATATGAGTTAGATTGATAATAATAAGCATAATAAGTATAGTAAATGTAGTTCTATCGATCATATAAGCATAATATGGCTAATAATATGACTTAGATTGATAATAATAAGAGTAGTGAGTATAGTAATTGTCGTTCTGTCGATCATATAAGCATAATATGGCTAATAATGTGAGTTAGATTGATAATAATAAGAGTAATTAGTATAGTAATTGTCGTCCTATCGATCATATCTGCATAATTTGGTTAATAATATTAGTTAGATTGATAATAGTGAGTGTAATAAATATAGTAATTGTAGTTCTATTGCTCATATAAGCATAATATGGCTAATAATATGAGTTAGACTGATAATAATAAGAGTAATAAGTATAGTAATTGTCGTTCTATCGATCATATAAGCATAATATGGCTAATAATATGAGTTAGATTGATAATAATAAGAGTAATGAGTATAGTAATTGTAGTTCTATCGATTATATCTTCATAATATGGTTAATAATATGAGTTAGATTGATAATAATAAGCGTAATAAGTATAGTAAATGTAGTTCTATCGATCATATAAGCATAATATGGCTAATAATATGAGTTAGATTGATAATAATAAGAGGAGTGAGTTTAGTAATTGTCGTTCTATCGATCATATAAGCATAATATGGCTAATAATATGAGTTAGACTGATAATAATAAGAGTAATAAGTATAGTAATTGTCGTTCTATCGATCATATAAGCATAATATGGCTAATAATATGAGTTAGATTGATAATAATAAGAGTAATGAGTATAGTAATTGTAGTTCTATCGATTATATCTTCATAATATGGTTAATAATATGAGTTAGATTGATAATAATAAGCATAATAAGTATAGTAAATGTAGTTCTATCGATCATATAAGCATAATATGGCTAATAATATGACTTAGATTGATAATAATAAGAGTAGTGAGTATAGTAATTGTCGTTCTATCGATCATATAAGCATAATATGGCTAATAATGTGAGTTAGATTGATAATAATAAGAGTAATTAGTATAGTAATTGTCGTTCTATCGATCATATGAGCATAATATGGCTAATAATATGAGTTAGATTGATAATTATAAGAGTAATAAGTATAGTAATTGTCGTCCTATCGATCATATCTGCATAATATGGTTAATAATATGAGTTGGATTGATAATAGTGAGTGTAATAAGTATAGTAATTGTAGTTCTATTGCTCATATAAGCATAATATGGCTAATAATATGAGTTAGATTGATAATAATGAGAGTAATAAGTATAGTAATTGTAGTTCTATTGCTCATATAAGCATAATATGGTTAATACTATGAGTTAAATTGATAATAATAAGAGTAATGAGTATAGTAATTGTCGTTCTATCGGTCATATATGCATAATATGGCTAATAATATGAGTTAGATTGATAAAAATAAGAGAAATGAGTATAGTAATTGTCGTTCTATCGATCATATAAGCATAATATGGCTAATAATTTGAGATAGATGGTTAATAATAAGAGTAATAAGTATAGTAATTGTCGTCCTATCGATCATATCTGCATAATTTGGTTAATAATATGTGTTAGATTGATAATAGTGAGTGTAATAAATATAGTAATTGTAGTTCTATTGCTCATATAAGCATAATATGGCTAATAATATGAGTTAGATTGATAATAATAGGAGTAATAAGTATAGTAATTGTCGTTCTATCGATCATATAAGCATAATATGGCTAATAATATGAGTTAGATTGATAATAATAAGAGGAGTGAGTATAGTAATTGTCGTCCTATCGATCATATAAGCATAATATGGCTAATAATATGAGTTAGATTGATAATAATAAGAGTAATAAGTATAGTAATTGTCGTTCTATCGATCATATAAGCATAATATGGCTAATAATATGAGTTAGATTGATAATAATAAGAGGAGTGAGTATAGTAATTGTCGTCCTATCGATCATATAAGCATAATATGGCTAATAATATGAGTTAGATTGATAATAATAACAGTAATGAGTATAGTAATTGTAGTTCTATCGATTATATCTGCATAATACGGTTAATAATATGAGTTAGATTGATAATAATAAGCGTAATAAGTATAGTAAATGTAGTTCTATCGATCATATAAGCATAATATGGCCAATAATGTGAGTTAGATTGATAATAATAAGAGTAATAAGTATAGTAATTGTCGTCCTATCGATCATATCTGCATAATATGGTTAATAATATGAGTTGGATTGATAATAGTGAGTGTAATAAGTATAGTAATTGTAGTTCTATTGCTCATATAAGCATAATATGGCTAATAATATGAGTTAGATTGATAATAATAAGAGTAATAAGTATAGTAATTGTAGTTCTATTGCTCATATAAGCATAATATGGTTAATACTATGAGTTAAATTGATAATAATAACAGTAATGAGTATAGTAATTGTCGTTCTATCGATCATATCTGCATAATATGGTTAATAATATGAGTTGGATTGATAATAGTGAGTGTAATAAGTATAGTAATTGTAGTTCTATTGCTCATATAAGCATAATATGGCTAATAATATGACTTAGATTGATAATAATAAGAGTAATAAGTATAGTAATTGTAGTTCTATTGCTCATATGAGCATAATATGGTTAATACTATGAGTTAAATTGATAATAATAAGAGTAATGGGTATAGTAATTGTCGTTCTATCGGTCATATATGCATAATATGGCTAATAATATGAGTTAGATTGATAAAAATAAGAGAAATGAGTATAGTAATTGTCGTTCTATCGATCATATAAGCATAATATGGCTAATAATTTGAGATAGATGGATAATAATAACAGTAATAAGTATAGTAATTGTCGTCCTATCGATCATATCTGCATAATTTGGTTAATAATATGTGTTAGATTGATAATAGTGAGTGTAATAAATATAGTAATTGTAGTTCTATTGCTCATATAAGCATAATATGGCTAATAATATGAGTTAGATTGATAATAATAGGAGTAATAAGTATAGTAATTGTCGTTCTATCGATCATATAAGCATAATATGGCTAATAATATGAGTTAGATTGATAATAATAAGAGGAGTGAGTATAGTAATTGTCGTCCTATCGATCATATAAGCATAATATGGCTAATAATATGAGTTAGATTGATAATAATAAGAGTAATAAGTATAGTAATTGTCGTTCTATCGATCATATAAGCATAATATGGCTAATAATATGAGTTAGATTGATAATTATAAGAGTAATAAGAATAATAATTGTCGTTCTATTGATCATATCTGCATAATATGGTTAATAATATGACTTAGATTGATAATAGTGAGTGTAATGAGTATAGTAATTGTCGTTCTATCGATCATATCTGCATAATGTGGTTAATAATATGAGTTAGATTGATAATATTGAGTGTAATAAGTATAGTAATTGTCGTTCTGTCGATCATATAAGCATAATATGGCGAATAATATGAGTTAGATTGATAATAATGAGAGTAATAAGCATAGTAATTGTCGTTCTATTGATCATATAAGCATAATATGGCTAATAATATGAGTTAGATTGATAATAATAAGAGGAGTGAGTATAGTAATTGTCGTCCTATCGATCATATAAGCATAATATGGCTAATAATATGAGTTAGATTGATAATAATAAGAGTAATAAGTATAGTAATTGTCGTTCTATCGATCATATAAGCATAATATGGCTAATAATATGAGTTAGATTGATAATAATAAGAGGAGTGAGTATAGTAATTGTCGTCCTATCGATCATATAAGCATAATATGGCTAATAATATGAGTTAGATTGATAATAATAAGAGTAATGAGTATAGTAATTGTAGTTCTATCGATTATATCTGCATAATACGGTTAATAATATGAGTTAGATTGATAATAATAAGCGTAATAAGTATAGTAAATGTAGTTCTATCGATCATATAAGCATAATATGGCCAATAATGTGAGTTAGATTGATAATAATAAGAGTAATAAGTATAGTAATTGTCGTCCTATCGATCATATCTGCATAATATGGTTAATAATATGAGTTGGATTGATAATAGTGAGTGTAGTAAGTATAGTAATTGTAGTTCTATTGCTCATATAAGCATAATATGGCTAATAATATGAGTTAGATTGATAATAATAAGAGTAATAAGTATAGTAATTGTAGTTCTATTGCTCATATAAGCATAATATGGTTAATACTATGAGTTAAATTGATAATAATAACAGTAATGAGTATAGTAATTGTCGTTCTATCGATCATATCTGCATAATATGGTTAATAATATGAGTTGGATTGATAATAGTGAGTGTAATAAGTATAGTAATTGTAGTTCTATTGCTCATATAAGCATAATATGGCTAATAATATGAGTTAGATTGATAATAATAAGAGTAATAAGTATAGTAATTGTAGTTCTATTGCTCATATGAGCATAATATGGTTAATACTATGAGTTAAATTGATAATAATAAGAGTAATGAGTATAGTAATTGTCGTTCTATCGGTCATATATGCATAATATGGCTAATAATATGAGTTAGATTGATAAAAATAAGAGAAATGAGTATAGTAATTGTCGTTCTATCGATCATATAAGCATAATATGGCTAATAATTTGAGATAGATGGATAATAATAAGAGTAATAAGTATAGTAATTGTCGTTCTATCGATCATATGAGCATAATATGGTTAATACTATGAGTTAAATTGATAATAATAAGAGTAATGAGTATAGTAATTGTCGTTCTATCGGTCATATATGCATAATATGGCTAATAATATGAGTTAGATTGATAAAAATAAGAGAAATGAGTATAGTAATTGTCGTTCTATCGATCATATAAGCATAATATGGCTAATAATTTGAGATAGATGGATAATAATAAGAGTAATAAGTATAGTAATTGTCGTTCTATCGATCATATGAGCATAATATGGTTAATACTATGAGTTAAATTGATAATAATAAGAGTAATGAGTATAGTAATTGTCGTTCTATCGGTCATATATGCATAATATGGCTAATAATATGAGTTAGATTGATAAAAATAAGAGAAATGAGTATAGTAATTGTCGTTCTATCGATCATATAAGCATAATATGGCTAATAATTTGAGATAGATGGATAATAATAACAGTAATAAGTATAGTAATTGTCGTCCTATCGATCATATCTGCATAATTTGGTTAATAATATGTGTTAGATTGATAATAGTGAGTGTAATAAATATAGTAATTGTAGTTCTATTGCTCATATAAGCATAATATGGCTAATAATGTGAGTTAGATTGATAATAATAGGAGTAATAGGTATAGTAATTGTCGTTCTATCGATCATATAAGCATAATATGGCTAATAATATGAGTTAGATTGATAATAATAAGAGGACTGAGTATAGTAATTGTCGTCCTATCGATCATATAAGCATAATATGGCTAATAATATGAGTTAGATTGATAATAATAAGAGTAATAAGTATAGTAATTGTCGTTCTATCGATCATATAAGCATAATATGGCTAATAATATGAGTTAGATTGATAATTATAAGAGTAATAAGAATAGTAATTGTCGTTCTATTGATCATATCTGCATAATATGGTTAATAATATGACTTAGATTGATAATAGTGAGTGTAATCAGTATAGTAATTGTCGTTCTATCGATCATATCTGCATAATGTGGTTAATAATATGAGTTAGATTGATAATATTGAGTGTAATAAGGATAGTAATTGTCGTTCTGTCGATCATATAAGCATAATATGGCGAATAATATGAGTTAGATTGATAATAATGAGAGTAATAAGTATAGTAATTGTCGTTCTATTGATCATATAAGCATAATATGGCTAATAATATGAGTTAGATTGATAATAATAAGAGTAATGAGTATAGTAATTGTAGTTCTATCGATTATATCTGCATAATATGGTTAATAATATGAGTTAGATTGATAATAATAAGAGTAATAAGTATAGTAATTGTCGTTCTATCGATCATATAAGCATAATATGGCTAATAATATGAGTTAGATTGATAATAATAAGAGTAATAAGTATAGTAATTGTCGTTCTATCGATCATATAAGCATAATATGGCTAATAATATGAGTTAGATTGATAATTATAAGAGTAATAAGAATAGTAATTGTCGTTCTATTGATCATATCTGCATAATATGGTTAATAATATGACTTAGATTGATAATAGTGAGTGTAATCAGTATAGTAATTGTCGTTCTATCGATCATATCTGCATAATGTGGTTAATAATATGAGTTAGATTGATAATATTGAGTGTAATAAGTATAGTAATTGTCGTTCTGTCGATCATATAAGCATAATATGGCGAATAATATGAGTTAGATTGATAATAATGAGAGTAATAAGTATAGTAATTGTCGTTCTATTGATCATATAAGCATAATATGGCTAATAATATGAGTTAGATTGATAATAATAAGTGTAATAAGTATAGTAATTGTCGTTCTATCGATCATATAAGCATAATATTCCTAATAATATGAGTTAGATTGATAATAATAAGAGGAGTGAGTATAGTAATTGTCGTCCTATCGATCATATAAGCATAATATGGCTAATAATATGAGTTAGATTGATAATAATAAGAGTAATGAGTATAGTAATTGTAGTTCTATCGATTATATCTGCATAATATGGTTAATAATATGAGTTAGATTGATAATAATAAGCGTAATAAGTATAGTAAATGTAGTTCTATCGATCATATATGCATAATATGGCTAATAATATGAGTTAGATTGATAAAAATAAGAGAAATGAGTATAGTAATTGTCGTTCTATCGATCATATAAGCATAATATGGCTAATAATTTGAGATAGATGGATAATAATAAGAGTAATAAGTATAGTAATTGTCGTTCTATCGATCATATGAGCATAATATGGTTAATACTATGAGTTAAATTGATAATAATAAGAGTAATGAGTATAGTAATTGTCGTTCTATCGGTCATATATGCATAATATGGCTAATAATATGAGTTAGATTGATAAAAATAAGAGAAATGAGTATAGTAATTGTCGTTCTATCGATCATATAAGCATAATATGGCTAATAATTTGAGATAGATGGATAATAATAAGAGTAATAAGTATAGTAATTGTCGTTCTATCGATCATATGAGCATAATATGGTTAATACTATGAGTTAAATTGATAATAATAAGAGTAATGAGTATAGTAATTGTCGTTCTATCGGTCATATATGCATAATATGGCTAATAATATGAGTTAGATTGATAAAAATAAGAGAAATGAGTATAGTAATTGTCGTTCTATCGATCATATAAGCATAATATGGCTAATAATTTGAGATAGATGGATAATAATAACAGTAATAAGTATAGTAATTGTCGTCCTATCGATCATATCTGCATAATTTGGTTAATAATATGTGTTAGATTGATAATAGTGAGTGTAATAAATATAGTAATTGTAGTTCTATTGCTCATATAAGCATAATATGGCTAATAATGTGAGTTAGATTGATAATAATAGGAGTAATAGGTATAGTAATTGTCGTTCTATCGATCATATAAGCATAATATGGCTAATAATATGAGTTAGATTGATAATAATAAGAGGACTGAGTATAGTAATTGTCGTCCTATCGATCATATAAGCATAATATGGCTAATAATATGAGTTAGATTGATAATAATAAGAGTAATAAGTATAGTAATTGTCGTTCTATCGATCATATAAGCATAATATGGCTAATAATATGAGTTAGATTGATAATTATAAGAGTAATAAGAATAGTAATTGTCGTTCTATTGATCATATCTGCATAATATGGTTAATAATATGACTTAGATTGATAATAGTGAGTGTAATCAGTATAGTAATTGTCGTTCTATCGATCATATCTGCATAATGTGGTTAATAATATGAGTTAGATTGATAATATTGAGTGTAATAAGGATAGTAATTGTCGTTCTGTCGATCATATAAGCATAATATGGCGAATAATATGAGTTAGATTGATAATAATGAGAGTAATAAGTATAGTAATTGTCGTTCTATTGATCATATAAGCATAATATGGCTAATAATATGAGTTAGATTGATAATAATAAGAGTAATAAGTATAGTAATTGTCGTTCTATCGATCATATACGCATAATATGGCTAATAATATGAGTTAGATTGATAATAATAAGAGGAGTGAGTATAGTAATTGTCGTCCTATCGATCATATAAGCATAATATGGCTAATAATATGAGTTAGATTGATAATAATAAGAGTAATGAGTATAGTAATTGTAGTTCTATCGATTATATCTGCATAATATGGTTAATAATATGAGTTAGATTGATAATAATAAGAGTAATAAGTATAGTAATTGTCGTTCTATCGATCATATAAGCATAATATGGCTAATAATATGAGTTAGATTGATAATAATAAGAGTAATAAGTATAGTAATTGTCGTTCTATCGATCATATAAGCATAATATGGCTAATAATATGAGTTAGATTGATAATTATAAGAGTAATAAGAATAGTAATTGTCGTTCTATTGATCATATCTGCATAATATGGTTAATAATATGACTTAGATTGATAATAGTGAGTGTAATCAGTATAGTAATTGTCGTTCTATCGATCATATCTGCATAATGTGGTTAATAATATGAGTTAGATTGATAATATTGAGTGTAATAAGTATAGTAATTGTCGTTCTGTCGATCATATAAGCATAATATGGCGAATAATATGAGTTAGATTGATAATAATGAGAGTAATAAGTATAGTAATTGTCGTTCTATTGATCATATAAGCATAATATGGCTAATAATATGAGTTAGATTGATAATAATAAGTGTAATAAGTATAGTAATTGTCGTTCTATCGATCATATAAGCATAATATTCCTAATAATATGAGTTAGATTGATAATAATAAGAGGAGTGTGTATAGTAATTGTCGTCCTATCGATCATATAAGCATAATATGGCTAATAATATGAGTTAGATTGATAATAATAAGAGTAATGAGTATAGTAATTGTAGTTCTATCGATTATATCTGCATAATATGGTTAATAATATGAGTTAGATTGATAATAATAAGCGTAATAAGTATAGTAAATGTAGTTCTATCGATCATATAAGCATAATATGGCTAATAATATGAGTTAGTTTGATAATAATAAGAGTAATGAGTATAGTAATTGTAGTTCTATCGATTATATCTGCACAATATGGCTAATAATATGAGTTAGATTGATAATAATAAGAGTAATAAGTATAGTAATTGTCGTCCTATCGATCATATCTGCTTAATATGGTTAATAATATGAGTTGGATTGATAATAGTGAGTGTAATGGGTATAGTAATTGTAGTTCTATTGCTCATATAAGCATAATATGGCTAATAATATGAGTTAGATTGATAATAATAAGAGTAATAAGTATAGTAATTGTCGTTCTATCGATCATATAAGCATAATATGGCTAATAATATGAGTTAGATTGATAATAATAAGAGGAGTGAGTATAGTAATTGTCGTCCTATCGATCATATAAGCATAATATGGCTAATAATATGAGTTAGATTGATAATAATAAGAGTAATGAGTATAGTAATTGTAGTTCTATCGATTATATCTGCATAATATGGTTAATAATATGAGTTAGATTGATAATAATAAGCGTAATAAGTATAGTAAATGTAGTTCTATCGATCATATAAGCATAATATGGCTAATAATATGACTTAGATTGATAATAATAAGAGTAATGAGTATAGTAATTGTAGTTCTATCGATTATATCTGCATAATATGGTTAATAATATGAGTTAGATTGATAATAATAAGCGTAATAAGTATAGTAAATGTAGTTCTATCGATCATATAAGCATAATATGGCTAATAATATGAGTTAGATTGATAATAATAAGAGTAATGAGTATAGTAATTGTAGTTCTATCGATTATATCTGCATAATATGGCTAATAATATGAGTTAGATTGATAATAATAAGAGTAATAAGTATAATAATTGTCGTTCTATCGATCATATCTGCATAATATGGTTAATAATATGAGTTGGATTGATAATAGTGAGTGTAATAAGTATAGTAATTGTAGTTCTATTGCTCATATAAGCATAATATGGCTAATAATATGAGTTAGATTGATAATAATAAGAGTAATAAGTATAGTAATTGTAGTTCTATTGCTCATATCAGCATAATATGGTTAATACTATGAGTTAAATTAATAATAATAAGAGTAATGAGTATAGTAATTGTCGTTCTATCGGTCATATATGCATAAAATGGCTAATAATATGAGTTAGATTGATAAAAATAAGAGAAATGAGTATAGTAATTGTCGTTCTATCGATCATATAAGCATAATATGACTAATAATTTAAAATAGATGGATAATAATAAGAGTAATAAGTATAGTAATTGTCGTCCTATCGATCATATCTGCATAATTTGGTTAATAATATGTGTTAGATTGATAATAGTGAGTGTAATAAATATAGTAATTGTAGTTCTATTGCTCATATAAGCATAATATGGCTAATAATATGAGTTAGATTGATAATAATAGGAGTAATAAGTATAGTAATTGTCGTTCTATCGATCATATAAGCATAATATGGCTAATAATACGAGTTAGATTGATAATAATAAGAGGAGTGAGTATAGTAATTGTCGTCCTATCGATCATATAAGCATTATATGGCTAATAATATGAGTTAGATTGATAATAATAAGAGTAATGTATATAGTAATTGCCGTTCTATCGATCATATAAGCATAATATGGCTAATAATATGAGTTAGATTGATAATAATAAGGGTAATGAGTATAGTAATTGTCGTTCTATCTATCATATAAGCTTAATATGGTTAATAATATGAGTTAGATTGATAATAATAAGAGTAATATGTATAGTAATTGTAGTTCTATCGATCATATAAGCATAATATGGCTAATAATATGAGTTAGATTGACAATAATAAGAGTAAAGAGTATAGTAGTTGTCGTTCTATCGATCATATAAGCATAATATGGCTAATAATTTGAGATAGATGGATAATAATAAGAGTAATATGTATAGTAATTGTCGTCCTATCGATCATATCTGCATAATTTGGTTAATAATATGTGTTAGATTGATAATAATAGGAGTAATAGGTATAGTAATTGTCGTTCTATCGATCATATAAGCATAATATGGCTAATAATATGAGTTAGATTGATAATAATAAGAGGAGTGAGTATAGTAATTGTCGTTCTATCGATCATATAAGCATAATATGGCTAATAATATGAGTTAGATTGATAATAATAAGAGGAGTGAGTATAGTAATTGTCGTCCTATCGATCATATAAGCATAATATGGCTAATAATATGAGTTAGATTGATAATAATAAGAGTAATGAGTATAGTAATTGTAGTTCTATCGATTATATCTGCATAATATGGTTAATAATATGAGTTAGATTGATAATAATAAGCGTAATAAGTATAGTAAATGTAGTTCTATCGATCATATAAGCATAATATGGCTAATAATATGAGTTAGATTGATAATAATAAGAGTAATGAGTATAGTAATTGTAGTTCTATCGATTATATCTGCATAATATGGCTAATAATATGAGTTAGATTGATAATAATAAGAGTAATAAGTATTGTAATTGTCGTCCTATCGATCATATCTGCATAATATGGTTAATAATATGAGTTGGATTGATAATAGTGAGTGTAATAAGTATAGTAATTGTAGTTCTATTGCTCATATGAGCATAATATGGCTAATAATATGAGTTAGATTGATAATAATAAGAGTAATAAGTATAGTAATTGCAGTTCTATTGCTCATATAAGCATAATATGGTTAATACTATGAGTTAAATTGATAATAATAAGAGTAATGGGTATAGTAATTGTCGTTCTATCGGTCATATATGCATAATATGGCTAATAATATGAGTTAGATTGATAAAAATAAGAGAAATGAGTATAGTGATTGTCGTTCTATCGATCATATATGCATAATATGGCTAATAATTTGAGATGGATGGATAATAATAAGAGTAATATGTATAGTAATTGTCGTCCTATCGATCATATCTGCATAATTTTGTTAATAATATGTGTTAGATTGATAATAATAGGAGTAATAAGTATAGTAATTGTCGTTCTATCGATCATATAAGCATAATATGGCTAATAATATGAGTTAGATTGATAATAATAAGAGGAGTGAGTATAGTAATTGTCGTCCTATCGATCATATAAGCATAATATGGCTAATAATATGAGTTAGATTGATAATAATAAGAGTAATAAGTATAGTAATTGTCGTTCTATCGATCATATAAGCATAATATGGCTAATAATATGAGTTAGATTGATAATAATAAGAGGAGTGAGTATAGTAATTGTCGTCCTATCGATCATATAAGCATAATATGGCTAATAATATGAGTTAGATTGATAATAATAAGAGTAATGAGTATAGTAATTGTAGTTCTATCGATTATATCTGCATAATATGGTTAATAATATGAGTTAGATTGATAATAATAAGCGTAATAAGTATAGTAAATGTAGTTCTATCGATCATATAAGCATAATATGGCTAATAATATGACTTAGATTGATAATAATAAGAGTAGTGAGTATAGTAATTGTCGTTCTATCGATCATATAAGCATAATATGGCCAATAATATGAGTTAGATTGATAATAATAAGAGTAATAAGAATAGTAATTGTCGTTCTGTTGATCATATCTGCATAATATGGTTAATAATATGACTTAGATTGATAATAGTGAGTGTAATCAGTATAGTAATTGTCGTTCTATCGATCATATCTGCATAATGTGGTTAATAATATGAGTTAGATTGATAATATTGAGTGTAATAAGTATAGTAATTGTCGTTCTGTCGATCATATAAGCATAATATGGCTAATAATATGAGTTAGATTGATAAAAATAAGAGAAATGAGTATAGTAATTGTCGTTCTATCGATCATATAAGCATAATATGGCTAATAATTTGAGATAGATGGATAATAATAACAGTAATAAGTACAGTAATTGTCGTCCTATCGATCATATCTGCATAATTTGGTTAATAATATGTGTTAGATTGATAATAGTGAGCGTAATAAATATAGTAATTGTAGTTCTATTGCTCATATAAGCATAATATGGCTAATAATATGAGTTAGATTGATAATAATAGGAGTAATAAGTATAGTAATTGTCGTTCTATCGATCATATAAGCATAATATGGCTAATAATATGAGTTAGATTGATAATAATAAGAGGAGTGAGTATAGTAATTGTCGTCCTATCGATCATATAAGCATAATATGGCTAATAATATGAGTTAGATTGATAATAATAAGAGTAATAAGTATAGTAATTGTCGTTCTATCGATCATATAAGCATAATATGGCTAATAATATGAGTCAGATTGATAATAATAAGAGGAGTGAGTATAGTAATTGTCGTCCTATCGATCATATAAGCATAATATGGCTAATAATATGAGTTAGATTGATAATAATAAGAGTAATGAGTATAGTAATTGTAGTTCTATCGATTATATCTGCATAATATGGTTAATAATATGAGTTAGATTGATAATAATAAGCGTAATAAGTATAGTAAATGTAGTTCTATCGATCATATAAGCATAATATGGCTAATAATATGACTTAGATTGATAATAATAAGAGTAGTGAGTATAGTAATTGTCGTTCTATCGATTATATAAGCATAATATGGCTAATAATGTGAGTTAGATTGATAATAATAAGAGTAATAAGTATAGTAATTGTCGTCCTATCGATCATATCTGCATAATATGGTTAATAATATGAGTTGGATTGATAATAGTGAGTGGAATAAGTATAGTAATTGTAGTTCTATTGCTCATATGAGCATAATATGGCTAATAATATGAGTTAGATAGATAATAATAAGAGTAATAAGTATAGTAATTGTAGTTCTATTGCTCATATAAGCATAATATGGTTAATACTATGAGTTAAATTGATAATAATAAGAGCAATGAGTATAGTAATTGTCGTTCTATCGGTCATATATGCATAATATGGCTAATAATATGAGTTAGATTGACAAAAATAAGAGAAATGAGTATAGTAATTGTCGTTCTATCGATCATATAAGCATAATATGGCTAATAATATGAGTTAGATTGATAATAATAAGAGTAATAAGTACAGTAATTGTCGTCCTATCGATCATATCTGCATAATATGGTTAATAGTATGAGTTAGATTGATAATAGTGAGTGTAATAAATATAGTAATTGTAGTTCTATTGCTCATATAAGCATAATATGGCTAATAATATGAGTTAGATTGATAATAATAGGAGTAATAAGTATAGTAATTGTCATTCTATCGATCATATAAGCATAATATGGCTAATAATATGAGTTAGATTGATAATAATAAGAGGAGTGAGTATAGTAATTGTCGTCCTATCGATCATATAAGCATAATATGGCTAATAATATGAGTTAGATTGATAATAATAAGAGTAATAAGTATAGTAATTGTCGTTCTATCGATCATATAAGCATAATATGGCTAATAATATGAGTTAGATTGATAATAATAAGAGGAGTGAGTATAGTAATTGTCGTCCTATCGATCATATAAGCATAATATGGCTAATAATATGAGTTAGATTGATAATAATAAGAGTAATGAGTATAGTAATTGTAGTTCTATCGATTATATCTGCATAATATGGTTAATAATATGAGTTAGATTGATAATAATAAGCGTAATAAGTATAGTAAATGTAGTTCTATCGATCATATAAGCATAATATGGCTAATAATATGACTTAGATTGATAATAATAAGAGTAGTGAGTATAGTAATTGTCGTTCTATCGATCATATAAGCATAATATGGCCAATAATATGAGTTAGATTGATAATAATAAGAGTAATAAGAATAGTAATTGTCGTTCTGTTGATCATATCTGCATAATATGGTTAATAATATGACTTAGATTGATAATAGTGAGTGTAATCAGTATAGTAATTGTCGTTCTATCGATCATATCTGCATAATGTGGTTAATAATATGAGTTAGATTGATAATATTGAGTGTAATAAGTATAGTAATTGTCGTTCTGTCGATCATATAAGCATAATATGGCTAATAATATGAGTTAGATTGATAAAAATAAGAGAAATGAGTATAGTAATTGTCGTTCTATCGATCATATAAGCATAATATGGCTAATAATTTGAGATAGATGGATAATAATAACAGTAATAAGTACAGTAATTGTCGTCCTATCGATCATATCTGCATAATTTGGTTAATAATATGTGTTAGATTGATAATAGTGAGCGTAATAAATATAGTAATTGTAGTTCTATTGCTCATATAAGCATAATATGGCTAATAATATGAGTTAGATTGATAATAATAGGAGTAATAAGTATAGTAAATGTAGTTCTATCGATCATATAAGCATAATATGGCTAATAATATGACTTAGATTGATAATAATAAGAGTAGTGAGTATAGTAATTGTCGTTCTATCGATCATATAAGCATAATATGGCCAATAATATGAGTTAGATTGATAATAATAAGAGTAATAAGAATAGTAATTGTCGTTCTGTTGATCATATCTGCATAATATGGTTAATAATATGACTTAGATTGATAATAGTGAGTGTAATCAGTATAGTAATTGTCGTTCTATCGATCATATCTGCATAATGTGGTTAATAATATGAGTTAGATTGATAATATTGAGTGTAATAAGTATAGTAATTGTCGTTCTGTCGATCATATAAGCATAATATGGCTAATAATATGAGTTAGATTGATAAAAATAAGAGAAATGAGTATAGTAATTGTCGTTCTATCGATCATATAAGCATAATATGGCTAATAATTTGAGATAGATGGATAATAATAACAGTAATAAGTACAGTAATTGTCGTCCTATCGATCATATCTGCATAATTTGGTTAATAATATGTGTTAGATTGATAATAGTGAGCGTAATAAATATAGTAATTGTAGTTCTATTGCTCATATAAGCATAATATGGCTAATAATATGAGTTAGATTGATAATAATAGGAGTAATAAGTATAGTAATTGTCGTTCTATCGATCATAGAAGCATAATATGGCTAATAATATGAGTTAGATTGATAATAATAAGAGTAATGAGTATAGTAATTGTCGTTCTATCGATCATATGATCATAATATGGCTAATAATATGAGTTAGATTGATAATTATAAGAGTAATAAGAATAGTAATTGTCGTTCTATTGATCATATAAGCATAATATGGCTAATAATATGAGTTAGATTGATAATAATAAGAGGAGTGAGTATAGTAATTGTCGTCCTATCGATCATATAAGCATAATATGGCTAATAATATGAGTTAGATTGATAATAATAAGAGTAATAAGTATAGTAATTGTCGTTCTGTCGATCATATAAGCATAATATGGCTAATAATATGAGTTAGATTGATAATAATAAGAGGAGTGAGTATAGTAATTGTCGTCCTATCGATCATATAAGCATAATATGGCTAATAATATGAGTTAGATTGATAATAATAAGAGTAATGAGTATAGTAATTGTAGTTCTATCGATTATATCTGCATAATATGGTTAATAATATGAGTTAGATTGATAATAATAAGCGTAATAAGTATAGTAAATGTAGTTCTATCGATCATATAAGCATAATATGGCTAATAATATGACTTAGATTGATAATAATAAGAGTAGTGAGTATAGTAATTGTCGTTCTATCGATTATATAAGCATAATATGGCTAATAATGTGAGTTAGATTGATAATAATAAGAGTAATAAGTATAGTAATTGTCGTCCTATCGATCATATCTGCATAATATGGTTAATAATATGAGTTGGATTGATAATAGTGAGTGGAATAAGTATAGTAATTGTAGTTCTATTGCTCATATGAGCATAATATGGCTAATAATATGAGTTAGATAGATAATAATAAGAGTAATAAGTATAGTAATTGTAGTTCTATTGCTCATATAAGCATAATATGGTTAATACTATGAGTTAAATTGATAATAATAAGAGCAATGAGTATAGTAATTGTCGTTCTATCGGTCATATATGCATAATATGGCTAATAATATGAGTTAGATTGACAAAAATAAGAGAAATGAGTATAGTAATTGTCGTTCTATCGATCATATAAGCATAATATGGCTAATAATTTGAGATAGATGGATAATAATAAGAGTAATAAGTACAGTAATTGTCGTCCTATCGATCATATCTGCATAATATGGTTAATAGTATGAGTTAGATTGATAATAGTGAGTGTAATAAATATAGTAATTGTAGTTCTATTGCTCATATAAGCATAATATGGCTAATAATATGAGTTAGATTGATAATAATAGGAGTAATAAGTATAGTAATTGTCGTTCTATCGATCATATAAGCATAATATGGCTAATAATATGAGTTAGATTGATAATAATAAGAGGAGTGAGTATAGTAATTGTCGTCCTATCGATCATATAAGCATAATATGGGCAATAAGATGAGTTAGATTGATAATAATAAGAGTAATAAGTATAGTAATTGTCGTTCTATCGATCATATAAGCATAATATGGCTAAAAATATGGGTTAGATTGATAATAATAAGAGGAGTGAGTATAGTAATTGACGTCCTATCGACCATATAAGCATAATATGGCTAATAATATGAGTTAGATTGATAATAATAAGAGTAATGAGTATAGTAATTGTAGTTCTATCGATTATATCTGCATAATATGGTTAGTAATATGAGTTAGATTGATAATAATAAGCGTAATAAGTATAGTAAATGTAGTTCTATCGATCATATAAGCATAATATGGCTAATAATATGACTTAGATTGATAATAATAAGAGTAGTGAGTATAGTAATTGTCGTTCTATCGATCATATAAGCATAATATGGCCAATAATATGAGTTAGATTGATAATAATAAGAGTAATAAGAATAGTAATTGTCGTTCTGTTGATCATATCTGCATAATATGGTTAATAATATGACTTAGATTGATAATAGTGAGTGTAATCAGTATAGTAATTGTCGTTCTATCGATCATATCTGCATAATGTGGTTAATAATATGAGTTAGATTGATAATATTGAGTGTAATAAGTATAGTAATTGTCGTTCTGTCGATCATATAAGCATAATATGGCTAATAATATGAGTTAGATTGATAAAAATAAGAGAAATGAGTATAGTAATTGTCGTTCTATCGATCATATAAGCATAATATGGCTAATAATTTGAGATAGATGGATAATAATAACAGTAATAAGTATAGTAATTGTCGTCCTATCGATCATATCTGCATAATTTGGTTAATAATATGTGTTAGATTGATAATAGTGAGCGTAATAAATATAGTAATTGTAGTTCTATTGCTCATATAAGCATAATATGGCTAATAATATGAGTTAGATTGATAATAATAGGAGTAATAAGTATAGTAATTGTCGTTCTATCGATCATATAAGCATAATATGGCTAATAATATGAGTTAGATTGATAATAATAAGAGGAGTGAGTATAGTAATTGTCGTCCTATCGATCATATAAGCATAATATGGCTAATAATATGAGTTAGATTGATAATAATAAGAGTAATAAGTATAGTAATTGTCGTTCTATGGATCATATAAGCATAATATGGCTAATAATATGAGTTAGATTGATAATAATAAGAGGAGTGAGTATAGTAATTGTCGTCCTATCGATCATATAAGCATAATATGGCTAATAATATGAGTTAGATTGATAATAATAAGAGTAATGAGTATAGTAATTGTAGTTCTATCGATTATATCTGCATAATATGGTTAATAATATGAGTTAGATTGATAATAATAAGCGTAATAAGTATAGTAAATGTAGTTCTATCGATCATATAAGCATAATATGGCTAATAATATGAGTTAGATTGATAATAATAGGAGTAATAAGTATAGTAATTGTCGTTCTATCGATCATGTAAGCAAAATATGGCTAATAATATGAGTTAGATTGATAATAATAAGAGGAGTGAGTATAGTAATTGTCGTCCTATCGATCATATAAGCATAATATGGCTAATAATATGAGTTAGATTGATAATAATAAGAGTAATAAGTATAGTAATTGTCGTTCTATCGATCATATAAGCATAATATGGCTAATAATATGAGTTAGATTGATAATAATAAGAGTAATGAGTATAGTAATTGTAGTTCTATCGATTATATCTGCATAATATGGTTAATAATATGAGTTAGATTGATAATAATAAGCGTAATAAGTATAGTAAATGTAGTTCTTTCGATCATATAAGCATAATATGGCTAATAATATGACTTAGATTGATAATAATAAGAGTAGTGAGTATAGTAATTGTCGTTCTATCGATCATAGAAGCATAATATGGCTAATAATATGAGTTAGATTGATAATAATAAGAGGAGTGAGTATAGTAATTGTCGTCCTATCGATCATATAAGCATAATATGGCTAATAATATGAGTTAGATTGATAATAATAAGAGTAATGAGTATAGTAATTGTAGTTCTATCGATTATATCTGCATAATATGGTTAATAATATGAGTTAGATTGATAATAATAAGCGTAATAAGTATAGTAAATGTAGTTCTATCGATCATATAAGCATAATATGGCTAATAATATGACTTAGATTGATAATATTAAGAGTAGTGAGTATAGTAATTGTCGTTCTATCGATCATAGAAGCATAATATGGCTAATAATATGAGTTAGATTGATAATAATAAGAGGAGTGAGTATAGTAATTGTCGTCCTATCGATCATATAAGCATAATATGGCTAATAATATGAGTTAGATTGATAATAATAAGAGTATTGAGTATAGTAATTGTAGTTCTATCGATTATATCTGCATAATATGGTTAATAATATGAGTTAGATTGATAATAATAAGCGTAATAAGTATAGTAAATGTAGTTCTATCGATCATATAAGCATAATATGGCTAATAATATGAGTTAGATTGATAACAATAAGAGTAATGAGTATAGTAATTGTAGTTCTATCGATTATATCTGCATAATATGGCTAATAATATGAGTTAGATTGATAATAATAAGAGTAATGAGTATAGTAATTGTAGTTCTATCGATTATATCTGCATAATACGGTTAATAATATGAGTTAGATTGATAATAATAAGCGTAATAAGTATAGTAAATGTAGTTCTATCGATCATATAAGCATAATATGGCCAATAATGTGAGTTAGATTGATAATAATAAGAGTAATAAGTATAGTAATTGTCGTCCTATCGATCATATCTGCATAATATGGTTAATAATATGAGTTGGATTGATAATAGTGAGTGTAATAAGTATAGTAATTGTAGTTCTATTGCTCATATAAGCATAATATGGCTAATAATATGAGTTAGATTGATAATAATAAGAGTAATAAGTATAGTAATTGTAGTTCTATTGCTCATATAAGCATAATATGGTTAATACTATGAGTTAAATTGATAATAATAACAGTAATGAGTATAGTAATTGTCGTTCTATCGATCATATCTGCATAATATGGTTAATAATATGAGTTGGATTGATAATAATAAGAGTAATAAGTATAGTAATTGTAGTTCTATTGCTCATATAAGCATAATATGGTTAATACTATGAGTTAAATTGATAATAATAAGAGTAATGGGTATAGTAATTGTCGTTCTATCGGTCATATATGCATAATATGGCTAATAATATGAGTTAGATTGATAAAAATAAGAGAAATGAGTATAGTGATTGTCGTTCTATCGATCATATAAGCATAATATGGCTAAAAATTTGAGATAGATGGATAATAATAAGAGTAATATGTATAGTAATTGTCGTCCTATCGATCATATCTGCATAATTTGGTTAATAATATGTGTTAGATTGATAATAATAGGAGTAATAAGTATAGTAATTGTCGTTCTATCGATCATATAAGCATAATATGGCTAATAATATGAGTTAGATTGATAATAATAAGAGGAGTGAGTATAGTAATTGTCGTCCTATCGATCATATAAGCATAATATGGCTAATAATATGAGTTAGATTGATAATAATAAGAGTAATGAGTATAGTAATTGTAGTTCTATCGATTATATCTGCATAATATGGTTAATAATATGAGTTAGATTGATAATAATAAGCGTAATAAGTATAGTAAATGCAGTTCTATCGATCATATAAGCATAATATGGCTAATAATATGACTTAGATTGATAATAATAAGAGTAGTGAGTATAGTAATTGTCGTTCTATCGATCATAGAAGCATAATATGGCTAATAATATGAGTTAGATTGATAATAATAAGAGTAATGAGTATAGTAATTGTCGTTCTATCGATCATATGAGCATAATATGGCTAATAATATGAGTTGGATTGATAATTATAAGAGTAATAAGAATAGTAATTGTCGTTCTATTGATCATATAAGCATAATATGGCTAATAATATGAGTTAGATTGATAATAATAAGAGGAGTGAGTATAGTAATTGTCGTCCTATCGATCATATAAGCATAATATGGCTAATAATATGAGTTAGATTGATAATAATAAGAGTAATGAGTATAGTAATTGTAGTTCTATCGATTATATCTGCATAATATGGTTAATAATATGAGTTAGATTGATAATAATAAGCGTAATAAGTATAGTAAATGTAGTTCTATCGATCATATAAGCATAATATGGCTAATAATATGACTTAGATTGATAATAATAAGAGTAGTGAGTATAGTAATTGTCGTTCTATCGATTATATAAGCATAATATGGCTAATAATGTGAGTTAGATTGATAATAATAAGAGTAATAAGTATAGTAATTGTCGTCCTATCGATCATATCTGCATAATATGGTTAATAATATGAGTTGGATTGATAATAGTGAGTGGAATAAGTATAGTAATTGTAGTTCTATTGCTCATATAAGCATAATATGGCTAATAATATGAGTTAGATTGATAATAATAGGAGTAATAAGTATAGTAATTGTCGTTCTATCGATCATATAAGCATAATATGGCTAATAATATGAGTTAGATTGATAATAATAAGAGGAGTGAGTATAGTAATTGTCGTCCTATCGATCATATAAGCATAATATGGCCAATAAGATGAGTTAGATTGATAATAATAAGAGTAATAAGTATAGTAATTGTCGTTCCATCGATCATATAAGCATAATATGGCTAAAAATATGGGTTAGATTGATAATAATAAGAGGAGTGAGTATAGTAATTGTCGTCCTATCGACCATATAAGCATAATATGGCTAATAATATGAGTTAGATTGATAATAATAAGAGTAATGAGTATAGTAATTGTAGTTCTATCGATTTTATCTGCATAATATGGTTAGTAATATGAGTTAGATTGATAATAATAAGCGTAATAAGTATAGTAAATGTAGTTCTATCGATCATATAAGCATAATATGGCTAATAATATGAGTTAGATTGATAACAATAAGAGTAATGAGTATAGTAATTGTAGTTCTATCGATTATATCTGCATAATATGGCTAATAATATGAGTTAGATTGATAATAATAAGAGTAATAAGTATAGTAATTGCCGTCCTATCGATCATATCTGCATAATATGGTTAATAATATGAGTTGGATTGATAATAGTGAGTGTAATAAGTATAGTAATTGTAGTTCTATTGCTCATATGAGCATAATATGGCTAATAATATGAGTTAGATTGATAATAATAAGAGTAATAAGTATAGTAATTGTAGTTCTATTGCTCATATAAGCATAATATGGTTAATACTATGAGTTAAATTGATAATAATAAGAGTAATGGGTATAGTAATTGTCGTCCTATCGATCATATCTGCATAATTTGGTTAATAATATGTGTTAGATTGATAATAATAGGAGTAATAAGTATCGTAATTGTCGTTCTATCGATCATATAAGCATAATATGGCTAATAATATGAGTTAGATTGATAATAATAAGAGGAGTGAGTATAGTAATTGTCGTCCTATCGATCATATAAGCATAATATGGCTAATAATATGAGTTAGATTGATAATAATAAGAGTAATGAGTATAGTAATTGTAGTTCTATCGATTATATCTGCATAATATGGTTAATAATATGAGTTAGATTGATAATAATAAGCGTAATAAGTATAGTAAATGCAGTTCTATCGATCATATAAGCATAATATGGCTAATAATATGACTTAGATTGATAATAATAAGAGTAGTGAGTATAGTAATTGTCGTTCTATCGATCATAGAAGCATAATATGGCTAATAATATGAGTTAGATTGATAATAATAACAGTAATGAGTATAGTAATTGTCGTTCTATCGATCATATGAGCATAATATGGCTAATAATATGAGTTGGATTGATAATTATAAGAGTAATAAGAATAGTAATTGTCGTTCTATTGATCATATAAGCATAATATGGCTAATAATATGAGTTAGATTGATAATAATAAGAGGAGTGAGTATAGTAATTGTCGTCCTATCGATCATATAAGCATAATATGGCTAATAATATGAGTTAGATTGATAATAATAAGAGTAATGAGTATAGTAATTGTAGTTCTATCGATTATATCTGCATAATATGGTTAATAATATGAGTTAGATTGATAATAATAAGCGTAATAAGTATAGTAAATGTAGTTCTATCGATCATATAAGCATAATATGGCTAATAATATGACTTAGATTGATAATAATAAGAGTAGTGAGTATAGTAATTGTCGTTCTATCGATTATATAAGCATAATATGGCTAATAATGTGAGTTAGATTGATAATAATAAGAGTAATAAGTATAGTAATTGTCGTCCTATCGATCATATCTGCATAATATGGTTAATAATATGAGTTGGATTGATAATAGTGAGTGGAATAAGTATAGTAATTGTAGTTCTATTGCTCATATAAGCATAATATGGCTAATAATATGAGTTAGATTGATAATAATAGGAGTAATAAGTATAGTAATTGTCGTTCTATCGATCATATAAGCATAATATGGCTAATAATATGAGTTAGATTGATAATAATAAGAGGAGTGAGTATAGTAATTGTCGTCCTATCGATCATATAAGCATAATATGGCCAATAAGATGAGTTAGATTGATAATAATAAGAGTAATAAGTATAGTAATTGTCGTTCTATCGATCATATAAGCATAATATGGCTAAAAATATGGGTTAGATTGATAATAATAAGAGGAGTGAGTATAGTAATTGTCGTCCTATCGACCATATAAGCATAATATGGCTAATAATATGAGTTAGATTGATAATAATAAGAGTAATGAGTATAGTAATTGTAGTTCTATCGATTTTATCTGCATAATATGGTTAGTAATATGAGTTAGATTGATAATAATAAGCGTAATAAGTATAGTAAATGTAGTTCTATCGATCATATAAGCATAATATGGCTAATAATATGACTTAGATTGATAATAATAAGAGTAGTGAGTATAGTAATCGTCGTTCTATCGATCATATAAGCATAATATGGCCAATAATATGAGTTAGATTGATAATAATAAGAGTAATAAGAATAGTAATTGTCGTTCTGTTGATCATATCTGCATAATATGGTTAATAATATGACTTAGATTGATAATAGTGAGTGTAATCAGTATAGTAATTGTCGTTCTATCGATCATATCTGCATAATGTGGTTAATAATATGAGTTAGATTGATAATATTGAGTGTAATAAGTATAGTAATTGTCGTTCTGTCGATCATATAAGCATAATATGGCTAATAATATGAGTTAGATGGATAATAATAAGAGTAATAAGTATAGTAATTGTCGTCCTATCGATCATATCTGCATAATTTGGTTAATAATATGTGTTAGATTGATAATAGTGAGTGTAATAAATATAGTAATTGTAGTTCTATTGCTCATATAAGCATAATATGGCTAATAATATGAGTTAGATTGATAATAATAGGAGTAATAAGTATAGTAATTGTCGTTCTATCGATCATATAAGCATAATATGGCTAATAATATGAGTTAGATTGATAATAATAAGAGGAGTGAGTATAGTAATTGTCGTCCTATCGATCATATAAGCATAATATGGCCAATAAGATGAGTTAGATTGATAATAATAAGAGTAATAAGTATAGTAATTGTCGTTCTATCGATCATATAAGCATAATATGGCTCATAATATGGGTTAGATTGATAATAATAAGAGGAGTGAGTATAGTAATTGTCGTCCTATCGACCATATAAGCATAATATGGCTAATAATATGAGTTAGATTGATAAAAATAAGAGAAGTGAGTATAGTAATTGTCGTTCTATCGATCATATAAGCATAATATGGCTAATAATTTGAGATAGATGGATAATAATAAGAGTAATAAGTATAGTAATTGTCGTCCTATCGATCATATCTGCATAATATGGTTAATAATATGAGTTAGATTGATAATAGTGAGTGTAATAAGTATAGTAATTGTAGTTCTATTGCTCATATAAGCTTAATATGGTTAATAATATGCGTTAGATTGATAATAATAAGAGTAATGAATATAGTAATTGCCGTCCTATCGATCATATAAGCATAATATGGCTAATAATATGAGTTAGATTGATAATAATAAGGGTAATGAGTATAGTAATTGTCGTTCTATCTATCATATAAGCTTAATATGGTTAATAATATGAGTTAGATTGATAAAAATAAGTGAAATGAGTATAGTAATTGTCGTCCTATCGATCATATAAGCATAATATGGCTAATAATTTGAGATAGATGGATAATAATAAGAGTAATAAGTATAGTAATTGTCGTCCTATCGATCGTATCTGCATAATTTGGTTAATAATATGTGTTAGATTGATAATAGTGAGTGTAATAAATATAGTAATTGTAGTTCTATTGCTCATATAAGCATAATATGGCTAATAATATGAGTTAGATTGATAATAATAGGAGTAATAAGTATAGTAATTGTCGTTCTATCGATCATATAAGCATAATATGGCTAATAATATGAGTTAGATTGATAATAATAAGAGGAGTGAGTATAGTAATTGTCGTCCTATCGATCATATAAGTATAATATGGCCAATAAGATGAGTTAGATTGATAATAATTAGAGTAATAAGTATAGTAATTGTCGTTCTATCGATCATATAAGCATAATATGGCTAATAATATGAGTTAGATTGATAATAATAAACGTAATAAGTATAGTAAATGTAGTTCTATCGATCATATAAGCATAATATGGCTAATAATATGACTTAGATTGATAATAATAAGAGTAGTGAGTATAGTAATTGTCGTTCTATCGATCATATAAGCATAATATGGCCAATAATATGATTTAGATTGATAATAATAAGAGTAATAAGAATAGTAATTGTCGTTCCGTTGATCATATCTGCATAATATGGTTAATAATATGACTTAGATTGATAATAGTGAGTGTAATCAGTATAGTAATTGTCGTTCTATCGATCATATCTGCATAATGTGGTTAATAATATGAGTTAGATTGATAATATTGAGTGTAATAAGTATAGTAATTGTCGTTCTGTCGATCATATAAGCATAATATGGCTAATAATATGAGTTAGATTGATAAAAATAAGAGAAATGAGTATAGTAATTGTCGTTCTATCGATCATATAAGCATAATATGGCTAATAATTTGAGATAGATGGATAATAATAACAGTAATAAGTATAGTAATTGTCGTCCTATCGATCATATCTGCATAATTTGGTTAATAATATGTGTTAGATTGATAATAGTGAGCGTAATAAATATAGTAATTGTAGTTCTATTGCTCATATAAGCATAATATGGCTAATAATATGAGTTAGATTGATAATAATAGGAGTAATAAGTATAGTAATTGTCGTTCTATCGATCATATAAGCATAATATGGCTAATAATATGAGTTAGATTGATAATAATAAGAGTAATGAGTATAGTAATTGTAGTTCTATCGATTATATCTGCATAATATGGTTAATAATATGAGTTAGATTGATAATAATAAGCGTAATAAGTATAGTAAATGTAGTTCTATCGATCATATAAGCATAATATGGCTAATAATATGAGTTAGATTGATAATAATAGGAGTAATAAGTATAGTAATTGTCGTTCTATGGATCATATAAGCATAATATGGCTAATAATATGAGTTAGATTGATAATAATAAGAGGAGTGAGTATAGTAATTGTCGTCCTATCGATCATATAAGCATAATATGGCTAATAATATGAGTTAGATTGATAATAATAAGAGTAATAAGTATAGTAATTGTCGTTCTATCGATCATATAAGCATAATATGGCTAATAATATGAGTTAGATTGATAATAATAAGAGGAGTGAGTATAGTAATTGTCGTCCTATCGATCATATAAGCATAATATGGCTAATAATATGAGTTAGATTGATAATAATAAGAGTAATGAGTATAGTAATTGTAGTTCTATCGATTATATCTGCATAATATGGTTAATAATATGACTTAGATTGATAATAGTGAGTGTAATCAGTATAGTAATTGTCGTTCTATCGATCATATCTGCATAATGTGGTTAATAATATGAGTTAGATTGATAATATTGAGTGTAATAAGTATAGTAATTGTCGTTCTGTCGATCATATAAGCATAATATGGCTAATAATATGAGTTAGATTGATAATAATAAGAGTAATAAGTATAGTAATTGTCGTTCTATTGATCATATAAGCATAATATGGCTAATAATATGAGATAGATTGATAATAATAAGAGTAATGAGTATAGTAATTGTCGTTCTATCGATCATATCTGCATAATCTGGTTAATAATATGAGTTAGATTGATAATATTGAGTGTAATAAGTATAGTAATTGTCGTTCTGTCGATCATATAAGCATAATATGGCTAATAATATGAGTTAGATTAATAATAATAAGAGTAATAAGTATAGTAATTGTCGTTCTATTGATCATATAAGCATAATATGGCTAATAATATGAGTTAGATTGATAATAATAAGAGTAATGAGTATAGTAATTGTCGTTCTATCGGTCATATATGCATAATATGGCTAATAATATGAGTTAGATTGATAATAATAAGAGAAATGAGTATAGTAATTGTCGTTCTATCGATCATATAAGCATAATATGGCTAATAATATGAGTTAGATTGATAATAATAAGAGGAGTGAATATAGTAATTGTCGTCCTATCGATCATATAAGCATAATATGGCTAATAATATGAGTTAGATTGATAATAATAAGAGTAATGAGTATAGTAATTGTAGTTCTATCGATTATATCTGCATAATGTGGCTAATAATATGAGTTAGATTGATAATAATAAGAGTAATAAGTATAGTAATTGTCGTCCTATCGATCATATCTGCATAATATGGTTAATAATATGAGTTGGATTGATAATAGTGAGTGTAATAAGTATAGTAATTGTAGTTCTATTGCTCATATGAGCATAATATGGCTAATAATATGAGTTAGATTGATAATAATAAGAGTAATAAGTATAGTAATTGTAGTTCTATTGCTCATATAAGCATAATATGGTTAATACTCTGAGTTAAATTGATAATAATAAGAGTAATGAGTATAGTAATTGTCGTTCTATCGGTCATATATGCATAATATGGCTAATAATATGAGTTAGATTGACAAAAATAAGAGAAATGAGTATAGTAATTGTCGTTCTATCGATCATATAAGCATAATATGGCTAATAATTTGAGATAGATGGATAATAATAAGAGTAATAAGTACAGTAATTATCGTCCTATCGATCATATCTGCATAATATCGTTAATAGTATGAGTTAGATTGATAATAGTGAGTGTAATAAGTATAGTAATTGTAGTTCTATTGCTCATATAAGCTTAATATGGTTAATAATATGCGTTAGATTGATAATAATAAGAGTAATGAATATAGTAATTGCCGTTCTATCGATCATATAAGCATAATATGGCTAATAATATGAGTTACATTGATAATAATAAGGGTAATGAGTATAGTAATTGTCGTTCTATCTATCATATAAGCTTAATATGGTTAATAATATGAGTTAGATTGATAAAAATAAGAGAAATGAGTATAGTAATTGTCGTCCTATCGATCATATAAGCATAATATGGCTAATAATTTGAGATAGATGGATAATAATAAGAGTAATAAGTATAGTAATTGTCGTCCTATCGATCATATCTGCATAATTTGGTTAATAATATGTGTTAGATTGATAATAGTGAGTGTAATAAATATAGTAATTGAAGTTCTATTGCTCATATAAGCATAATATGGCTAATAATATGAGTTAGATTGATAATAATAGGAGTAATAAGTATAGTAATTGTCGTTCTATCGATCATATAAGCATAATATGGCTAATAATATGAGTTAGATTGATAATAATAAGAGGAGTGAGTATAGTAATTGTCGTCCTATCGATCATATAAGCATAATATGGCCAATAAGATGAGTTAGATTGATAATAATAAGAGTAATAAGTATAGTAATTGTCGTTCTATGGATCATATAAGCATAATATGGCTAATAATATGGGTTAGATTGATAATAATAAGAGGAGTGAGTATAGTAATTGTCGTCCTATCGACCATATAAACATAATATGGCTAATAATATGAGGTAGATTGATAATAATAAGAGCAATAAGTATAGTAATTGTCGTCCTATCGATCATATCTGCATAATATGGTTAATAATATGAGTTAGATTGATAATAGTGAGTGTAATAAGTATAGTAATTGTAGTTCTATTGCTCATATAAGCATAATATGGCTAATAATATGAGTTAGATTGATAATAATAAGAGTAATAAGTATAGTAATTGTACTTCTATTGCTCATATAAGCATAATATGGTTAATACTATGAGTTAAATTGATAATAATAATAGTAATGAGTATAGTAATTGTCGTTCTATCGATCATATAAGCATAATATGGCTCATAATTTGAGATAGATGGATAATAATAAGAGAAATGAGTATAGTAATTGTCGTTCTATCGATCATATAAGCATAATATGGCTAATAATATGAGTTTGACTGATAATAGTGAGTGTAATCAGTATAGTGATTGTCCTTCAGTCGATCATATAAGCATAATATGGCTAATAGTATGAGGTAGATTGATAATAATAAGAGGAGTGAGTATAGTAATTGTCGTCCTATCGATCATATAAGCATAATATGGCTAATAATATGAGTTAGATTGATAATAATAAGAGTAATACGTATAGTAATTGTCGTTCTATCGATCATATAAGCATAATATGGCTAATAATATGAGTTAGATTGATAATAATAAGAGGAGTGAGGATAGTAATTGTCGTTCTATCGATCATATAAGCATAATATGGCTAATAATATGAGTTAGATTGATAATAATAAGAGGAGTGAGTATAGTAATTGTCGTCCTATCGATCATATAAGCATAATATGGTTAATAATATGCGTTAGATTGATAATAATAAGAGCAATGAATATAGTAATTGCCGTTCTATCGATCATATAAGCATAATATGGCTAATAATATGAGTTAGATTGATAATAATTAGGGTAATGAGTATAGTAATTGTCGTTCTATCTATCATATAAGCTTAATATGGTTAATAATATGAGTTAGATTGATAACAATAAGAGTAATAAGTATAGTAATTGTAGTTCTATCGATCATATAAGCATAATATGGCTAATAATATGAGTTAGATTGATAATAACAAGAGGAGTGAGTATAGTAATTGTCGTTGTATCGATCATATGAGCATAATATGGCTAATAATATGAGTTAGATTGATAATAATAAGAGTAATAAGTATAGTAATTGTCGTTCTATTGATCATATCTGCATAATATGGTTAATAATATGACTTAGATTGATAATAGTGATTGTAATCAGTATAGTAATTGTCGTTCTATCGATCATATCTGCATAATGTGGTTAATAATATGAGTTAGATTGATAATATTGAGTGTAATAAATATAGTAATTGTCGTTCTATTGATCATATAAGCATAATATGGCTAATAATATGAGATAGATTGATAATAATAAGAGTAATGAGTATAGTAATTGTCGTTCTATCGATCATATCTGCATAATCTGGTTAATAATGTGAGTTAGATTGATAATATTGAGTGTAATAAGTATAGTAATTGTCGTTCTGTCGATCATATAAGCATAATATGGCTAATAATATGAGTTAGATTGATAATTATAAGAGTAATAAGTATAGTAATTGTCGTTCTATTGATCATATAAGCATAATATGGCTAATAATATGAGTTAGATTGATAATAATAAGAGTAATGAGTATAGTAATTGTCGTTCTATCGGTCATATATGCATAATATGGCTAATAATATGAGTTAGATTGATAATAATAAGAGAAATGGGTATAGTAATTGTCGTTCTATTGATCATATAAGCATAATATGGCTAATAATATGAGTTAGACTGATAATAGTGAGTGTAATCAGTATAGTAATTGTCGTTCTCTCGATCATATAACCATAATATGGCTAATAATATGAGATAGATGGATAATAATAAGAGTAATAAGTATAGTAATTGTCGTCCTATCGATCATATCTGCATAATTTGGTTAATAATATGTGTTAGATTGATAATAGTGAGTGTAATAAATATAGTAATTGTAGTTCTATTGCTCATATAAGCATAATATGGCTAATAATATGACTTAGATTGATAATAATAAGAGTAGTGAGTATAGTAATTGTCGTTCTATCGATCATATAAGCATAATATGGCCAATAATATGAGTTAGATTGATAATAATAAGAGTAATAAGAAAAGTAATTGTCGTTCTGTTGATCATATCTGCATAATATGGTTAATAATATGACTTAGATTGATAATAGTGAGTGTAATCAGTATAGTAATTGTCGTTCTATCGATCATATCTGCATAATGTGGTTAATAATATGAGTTAGATTGATAATATTGAGTGTAATAAGTATAGTAATTGTCGTTCTGTCGATCATATAAGCATAATATGGCTAATAATATGAGTTAGATTGATAAAAATAAGAGAAATGAGTATAGTAATTGTCGTTCTATCGATCATATAAGCATAATATGACTAATAATTTGAGATAGATGGATAATAATAACAGTAATAAGTATAGTAATTGTCGTCCTATCGATCATATCTGCATAATTTGGTTAATAATATGTGTTAGATTGATAATAGTGAGCGTAATAAATATAGTAATTGTAGTTCTATTGCTCATATAAGCATAATATGGCTAATAATATGAGTTAGATTGATAATAATAGGAGTAATAAGTATAGTAATTGTCGTTCTATCGATCATATACGCATAATATGGCTAATAATATGAGTTAGATTGATAATAATAAGAGGAGTGAGTATAGTAATTGTCGTCCTATCGATCATATAAGCATAATATGGCTAATAATATGAGCTAGATTGATAATAATAAGAGTAATAAGTATAGTAATTGTCGTTCTATCGATCATATAAGCATAATATGGCTAATAATATGAGTTAGATTGATAATAATAAGAGGAGTGAGTATAGTAATTGTCGTCCTATCGGTCATATAAGCATAATATGGTTAATAATATGAGTTAGATTGATAATAATAAGAGTAATGAGTATAGTAATTGTAGTTCTATCGATTATATCTGCATAATATGGTTAATAATATGAGTTAGATTGATAATAATAAGCGTAATAAGTATAGTAAATGTAGTTCTATCGATCATATAAGCATAATATGGCTAATAATATGACTTAGATTGATAATAATAAGAGTAGTGAGTATAGTAATTGTCGTTCTATCGATCATAGAAGCATAATATGGCTAATAACATGAGTTAGATTGATAATAATAAGAGTAATGAGTATAGTAATTGTCGTCCTATCGATCATATCTGCATAATTTGGTTAATAATATGAGTTGGATTGATAATGGTGAGCGTAATAAATATAGTAATTGTAGTTCTATTGCTCATATAAGCATAATATGGCTAATAATATGAGTTAGATTGATAATAATAGGAGTAACAAGTATAGTAATTGTCGTTCTATCGATCATATACGCATAATATGGCTAATAATATGAGTTAGATTGATAATAATAAGAGGAGTGAGTATAGTAATTGTCGTCCTATCGATCATATAACCATAATATGGCTAATAATATGAGCTAGATTGATAATAATAAGAGTAATAAGTATAGTAATTGTCGTTCTATCGATCATATAAGCATAATATGGCTAATAATATGAGTTAGATTGATAATAATAAGAGGAGTGAGTATAGTAATTGTCGTCCTATCGATCATATAAGCATAATATGGCTAATAATATGAGTTAGATTGATAATAATAAGAGTAATGAGTATAGTAATTGTAGTTCTATCGATTATATCTGCATAATATGGTTAATAATATGAGTTAGATTGATAATAATAAGCGTAATAAGTATAGTAAATGTAGTTCTATCGATCATATAAGCATAATATGGCTAATAATATGACTTAGATTGATAATAATAAGAGTAGTGAGTATAGTAATTGTCGTTCTATCGATCATAGAAGCATAATATGGCTAATAACATGAGTTAGATTGATAATAATAAGAGTAATGAGTATAGTAATTGTCGTTCTATCGATCATATCTGCATAATATGGTTAATAATATGAGTTGGATTGATAATAGTGAGTGTAATAAGTATAGTAATTGTAGTTCTATTGCTCATATAAGCATAATGTGGCTAATAATATGAGTTAGATTGATAATAATAAGAGTAATAAGTATAGTAATTGTAGTTCTATCGATCATATAAGCATAATATGGCTAATAATTTGAGATAGATGGATAATAATAAGAGGAGTGAGTATAGTAATTGTCGTTCTATCGATCATATAAGCATAATATGGCTAATAATATGAGTTAGATTGATAATAATAAGAGGAGTGAGTATAGTAATTGTCGTTCTATCGATCATATAAGCATAATATGGCTAATAATATGAGTTAGATTGATAATAATAAGAGCAATGAGTATAGTAATTGTAGTTCTATCGATTATATCTGCATAATATGGTTAATAATATGAGTTAGATTGATAATAATAAGCGTAATAAGTATAGTAAATGTAGTTCTATCGATCATATAAGCATAATATGGCTAATAATATGACTTAGATTGATAATAATAAGAGTAGTGAGTATAGTAATTGTCGTTCTATCGATCATAGAAGCATAATATGGCTAATAACATGAGTTAGATTGATAATAATAAGAGTAATGAGTATAGTAATTGACGTTCTATCGATCATATCTGCATAATATGGTTAATAATATGAGTTGGATTGATAATAGTGAGTGTAATAAGTATAGTAATTGTAGTTCTATTGCTCATATAAGCATAATGTGGCTAATAATATGAGTTAGATTGATAATAATAAGAGTAATAAGTATAGTAATTGTAGTTCTATCGATCATATAAGCATAATATGGCTAATAATTTGAGATAGATGGATAATAATAAGAGGAGTGAGTATAGTAATTGTCGTTCTATCGATCATATAAGCATAATATGGCTAATAATATGAGTTAGATTGATAATAATAAGAGGAGTGAGTATAGTAATTGTCGTTCTATCGATCATATAAGCATAATATGGCTAATAATATGAGTTAGATTGATAATAATAAGAGCAATGAGTATAGTAATTGTAGTTCTATCGATTATATCTGCATAATATGGTTAATAGTATGAGTTAGATTGATAATAATAAGCGTAATAAGTATAGTAAATGTAGTTCTATCGATCATATAAGCATAATATGGCTAATAATATGACTTAGATTGATAATAATAAGAGTAGTGAGTACAGTAATTGTCGTTCTATCGATTATATAAGCATAATATGGCTAATAATGTGAGTTAGATTGATAATAATAAGAGTAATAAGTATAGTAATTGTCGTCCTATCGATCATATCTGCATAATATGGTTAATAATATGAGTTGGATTGATAATAGTGAGTGGAATAAGTATAGTAATTGTAGTTCTATTGCTCATATAAGCATAATATGGCTAATAATATGAGTTAGATAGATAATAATAAGAGTAATAAGTATAGTAATTGTAGTTCTATTGCTCATATAAGCATAATATGGTTAATACTATGAGTTAAATTGATAATAATAAGAGTAATGAGTATAGTAATTGTCGTTCTATCGGTCATATATGCATAATATGGCTAATAATATGAGTTAGATTGACAAAAATAAGAGAAATGAGTATAGTAATTGTCGTTCTATCGATCATATAAGCATAATATGGCTAATAATTTGAGATAGATGGATAATAATAAGAGTAATAAGTACAGTAATTGTCGTCCTATCGATCATATCTGCATAATATGGTTAATAGTATGAGTTAGATTGATAATAGTGAGTGTAATAAGTATAGTAATTGTAGTTCTATTGCTCATATAAGCTTAATATGGTTAATAATATGCGTTAGATTGATAATAATAAGAGTAATGAATATAGTAATTGCCGTTCTATCGATCATATAAGCATAATATGGCTAATAATATGAGTTAGATTGATAATAATAAGGGTAATGAGTATAGTAATTGTCGTTCTATCTATCATATAAGCTTAATATGGTTAATAATATGAGTTAGATTGATAAAAATAAGAGAAATGAGTATAGTAATTGTCGTCCTATCGATCATATAAGCATAATATGGCTAATAATTTGAGATAGATGGATAATAATAAGAGTAATAAGTATAGTAATTGTCGTCCTATCGATCATATCTGCATAATTTGGTTAATAATATGTGTTAGATTGATAATAGTGAGTGTAATAAATATAGTAATTGTAGTTCTATTGCTCATAAAAGCATAATATGGCTAATAATATGAGTTAGATTGATAATAATAGGAGTAATAAGTATAGTAATTGTCGTTCTATCGATCATATAAGCATAATATGGCTAATAATATGAGTTAGATTGATAATAATAGGAGTAATAAGTATAGTAATTGTCGTTCTATCGATCATATAAGCATAATATGGCTAATAATATGAGTTAGATTGATAATAATAAGAGGAGTGAGTATAGTAATTGTCGTCCTATCGATCATATAAGCATAATATGGCTAATAATATGAGTTAGATTGATAATAATAAGAGTAATAAGTATAGTAATTGTCGTTCTATCGATCATATAAGCATAATATGGCTAATAATTTGAGATAGATGGATAATAATAAGAGTAATAAGTATAGTAATTGTCGTCCTATCGATCATACCTGCATAATATGGTTAATAATATGAGTTAGATTGATAATAGTGAGTGTAATAAGTATAGTAATTGTAGCTCTATTGCTCATATAAGCATAATATCGTTAATAGTATGCGTTAGATTGATAATAATAAGAGTAATGTATATAGTAATTGCCGTTCTATCGATCATATAAGCATAATATGGCTAATAATATGAGTTAGATTGATAATAATAAGGGTAATGAGTATAGTAATTGTCGTTCTATCTATCATATAAGCTTAATATGGTTAATAATATGAGTTAGATTGATAATAATAAGAGTAATATGTATAGTAATTGTAGTTCTATCGATCATATAAGCATAATATGGCTAATAATATGAGTTAGATTGACAATAATAAGAGTAAAAAGTATAGTAGTTGTCGTTCTATCGATCATATAAGCATAATATGGCTAATAATATGAGGTAGATTGATAATAATAAGAGCAATAAGTATAGTAATTGTCGTCCTATCGATCATATCTGCATAATATGGTTAATAATATGAGTTAGATTGATAATAGTGAGTGTAATAAGTATAGTAATTGTAGTTCTATTGCTCATATAAGCATAATATGGCTAATAATATGAGTTAGATTGATAACAATAAGAGTAATAAGTATAGTAATTGTACTTCTATTGCTCATATAAGCATAATATGGTTAATACTATGAGTTAAATTGATAATAATAATAGTAATGAGTATAGTAATTGTCGTTCTATCGATCATATAAGCATAATATGGCTCATAATTTGAGATAGATGGATAATAATAAGAGAAATGAGTATAGTAATTGTCGTTCTATCGATCATATAAGCATAATATGGCTAATAATATGAGTTTGACTGATAATAGTGAGTGTAATCAGTATAGTGATTGTCCTTCAGTCGATCATATAAGCATAATATGGCTAATAGTATGAGGTAGATTGATAATAATAAGAGGAGTGAGTATAGTAATTGTCGTCCTATCGATCATATAAGCATAATATGGCTAATAATATGAGTTAGATTGATAATAATAAGAGTAATACGTATAGTAATTGTCGTTCTATCGATCATATAAGCATAATAAGGCTAATAATATGAGTTAGATTGATAATAATAAGAGGAGTGAGGATAGTAATTGTCGTTCTATCGATCATATAAGCATAATATGGCTAATAATATGAGTTAGATTGATAATAATAAGAGGAGTGAGTATAGTAATTGTCGTCCTATCGATCATATAAGCATAATATGGCTAATAATATGACTTAGATTGATAATAATAAGAGTAGTGAGTACAGTAATTGTCGTTGTATCGATCATATGAGCATAATATGGCTAATAATATGAGTTAGATTGATAATAATAAGAGTAATAAGTATAGTAATTGTCGTTCTATTGATCATATCTGCATAATATGGTTAATAATATGACTTAGATTGATAATAGTGATTGTAATCAGTATAGTAATTGTCGTTCTATCGATCATATCTGCATAATGTGGTTAATAATATGAGTTAGATTGATAATATTGAGTGTAATAAGTATTGTAATTGTCGTTCTATTGATCATATAAGCATAATATGGCTAATAATATCAGATAGATTGATGATAATAAGAGTAATGAGTATAGTAATTGTCGTTCTATCGATCGTATCTGCATAATCTGGTTAATAATGTGAGTTCGATTGATAATATTGAGTGTAATAAGTATAGTAATTGTCGTTCTGTCGATCATATAAGCATAATATGGCTAATAATATGAGTTAGATTGATAACAATAAGAGTAATAAGTATAGTAATTGTAGTTCTATCGATCATATAAGCATAATATGGCTAATAATATGAGTTAGATTGATAATAACAAGAGGAGTGAGTATAGTAATTGTCGTTGTATCGATCATATGAGCATAATATGGCTAATAATATGAGTTGGATTGATGATAGTGAGTGTAATAAGTATAGTAATTGTAGTTCTATTGCTCATATAAGCATAATGTGGCTAATAATATGAGTTAGATTGATAATAATAAGAGTAATAAGTATAGTAATTGTAGTTCTATCGATCATATAAGCATAATATGGCTAATAATTTGAGATAGATGGATAATAATAAGAGGAGTGAGTATAGTAATTGTCGTTCTATCGATCATATAAGCATAATATGGCTAATAATATGAGTTAGATTGATAATAATAAGAGGAGTGAGTATAGTAATTGTCGTTCTATCGATCATATAAGCATAATATGGCTAATAATATGAGTTAGATTGATAATAATAAGAGCAATGAGTATAGTAATTGTAGTTCTATCGATTATATCTGCATAATATGGTTAATAGTATGAGTTAGATTGATAATAATAAGCGTAATAAGTATAGTAAATGTAGTTCTATCGATCATATAAGCATAATATGGCTAATAATATGACTTAGATTGATAATAATAAGAGTAGTGAGTACAGTAATTGTCGTTCTATCGATTATATAAGCATAATATGGCTAATAATGTGAGTTAGATTGATAATAATAAGAGTAATAAGTATAGTAATTGTCGTCCTATCGATCATATCTGCATAATGTGGTTAATAATATGAGTTAGATTGATAATATTGAGTGTAATAAGTATAGTAATTGTCGTTCTATTGATCATATAAGCATAATATGGCTAATAATGTGAGATAGATTGATGATAATAAGAGTAATGAGTATAGTAATTGTCGTTCTATCGATCGTATCTGCATAATCTGGTTAATAATGTGAGTTCGATTGATAATATTGAGTGTAATAAGTATAGTAATTGTCGTTCTATCGGTCATATATGCATAATATGGCTAATAATATGAGTTGGATTGATAATAGTGAGTGTAATAAGTATAGTAATTGTAGTTCTATTGCTCATATAAGCATAATGTGGCTAATAATATGAGTTAGATTGATAATAATAAGAGCAATGAGTATAGTAATTGTAGTTCTATCGATTATATCTGCATAATATGGTTAATAGTATGAGTTAGATTGATAATAATAAGCGTAATAAGTATAGTAAATGTAGTTCTATCGATCATATAAGCATAATATGGCTAATAATATGACTTAGATTGATAATAATAAGAGTAGTGAGTACAGTAATTGTCGTTCTATCGATTATATAAGCATAATATGGCTAATAATGTGAGTTAGATTGATAATAATAAGAGTAATAAGTATAGTAATTGTCGTCCTATCGATCATATCTGCATAATATGGTTAATAATATGAGTTGGATTGATAATAGTGAGTGGAATAAGTATAGTAATTGTAGTTCTATTGCTCATATAAGCATAATATGGCTAATAATATGAGTTAGATAGATAATAATAAGAGTAATAAGTATAGTAATTGTAGTTCTATTGCTCATATAAGCATAATATGGTTAATACTATGAGTTAAATTGATAATAATAAGAGTAATGAGTATAGTAATTGTCGTTCTATCGGTCATATATGCATAATATGGCTAATAATATGAGTTAGATTGACAAAAATAAGAGAAATGAGTATAGTAATTGTCGTTCTATCGATCATATAAGCATAATATGGCTAATAATTTGAGATAGATGGATAATAATAAGAGTAATAAGTACAGTAATTGTCGTCCTATCGATCATATCTGCATAATATGGTTAATAGTATGAGTTAGATTGATAATAGTAAGGGTAATGTGTATAGTAATTGTCGTTCTATCTATCATATAAGCTTAATATGGTTAATAATATGAGTTAGATTGATAAAAATAAGAGAAATGAGTATAGTAATTGTCGTCCTATCGATCATATAAGCATAATATGGCTAATAATATGAGATAGATGGATAATAATAAGAGTAATAAGTATAGTAATTGTCGTCCTATCGATCATATCTGCATAATTTGGTTAATAATATGTGTTAGATTGATAATAGTGAGTGTAATAAATATAGTAATTGTAGTTCTATTGCTCATATAAGCATAATATGGCTAATAATATGAGTTAGATTGATAATAATAGGAGTAATAAGTATAGTAATTGTCGTTCTATCGATCATATAAGCATAATATGGCTAATAATATGAGTTAGATTGATAATAATAAGAGGAGTGAGTATAGTAATTGTCGTCCTATCGATCATATAAGCATAATATGGCCAATAAGATGAGTTAGATTGATAATAATAAGAGTAATAAGTATAGTAATTGTCGTTCTATCGATCATATAAGCATAATATGGCTAATAATATGGGTTAGATTGATAATAATAAGAGGAGTGAGTATAGTAATTGTCGTCCTATCGACCATATAAGCATAATATGGCTAATAATATGAGTTAGATTGATAATAATAAGAGTAATGAGTATAGTAATTGTAGTTCTATCGATTATATCTGCATAATATGGTTAATAATATGAGTTAGATTGATAATAATAAGCGTAATAAGTATAGTAAATGTAGTTCTATCGATCATATAAGCATAATATGGCTAATAATATGACTTAGATTGATAATAATAAGAGTAGTGAGTATAGTAATTGTCGTTCTATCGATCATATAAGCATAATATGGCCAATAATATGAGTTAGATTGATAATAATAAGAGTAATAAGAATAGTAATTGTCGTTCTGTTGATCATATCTGCATAATATGGTTAATAATATGACTTAGATTGATAATAGTGAGTGTAATCAGTATAGTAATTGTAGTTCTATCGATCATATCTGCATAATGTGGTTAATAATATGAGTTAGATTGATAATATTGAGTGTAATAAGTATAGTAATTGTCGTTCTGTCGATCATATAAGCATAATATGGCTAATAATATGAGTTAGATTGATAAAAATAAGAGAAATGAGTATAGTAATTGTCGTTCTATCGATCATATAAGCATAATATGGCTAATAATTTGAGATAGATGGATAATAATAACAGTAATAAGTATAGTAATTGTCGTCCTATCGATCATATCTGCATAATTTGGTTAATAATATGTGTTAGATTGATAATAGTGAGCCTAATAAATATAGTAATTGTAGTTCTATTGCTCATATAAGCATAATATGGCTAATAATATGAGTTAGATTGATAATAATAGGAGTAATAAGTATAGTAATTGTCGTTCTATCGATCATATAAGCATAATATGGCTAATAATATGAGTTAGATTGATAATAATAAGAGGAGTGAGTATAGTAATTGTCGTCCTATCGATCATATAAGCATAATATGGCTAATAATATGAGTTAGATTGATAATAATAAGAGTAATAAGTATAGTAATTGTCGTTCTATCGATCATATAAGCATAATATGGCTAATAATATGAGTTAGATTGATAATAATAAGAGGAGTGAGTATAGTAATTGTCGTCCTATCGATCATATAAGCATAATATGGCTAATAATATGAGTTAGATTGATAATAATAAGAGTAATGAGTATAGTAATTGTAGTTCTATCGATTATATCTGCATAATATGGTTAATAATATGAGTTAGATTGATAATAATAAGCGTAATAAGTATAGTAAATGTAGTTCTATCGATCATATAAGCATAATATGGCTAATAATATGACTTAGATTGATAATAGTAAGAGTAGTGAGTATAGTAATTGTCGTTCTATCGATCATAGAAGCATAATATGGCTAATAATATGAGTTAGATTGATAATAATAAGAGTAATGAGTACAGTAATTGTCGTTCTATCGATCATATGAGCATAATATGGCTAATAATATGAGTTAGATTGATAATTATAAGAGTAATAAGAATAGTAATTGTCGTTCTATTTATCATATCTGCATAATATGGTTAATAATATGAGTTGGATTGATAATAGTGAGTGTAATAAGTATAGTAATTGTAGTTCTATTGCTCATATAAGCATAATATGGCGAATAATATGAGTTGGATTGATAATAATAAGAGTAATAAGTATAGTAATTGTCGTTCTATTGATCATATAAGCATAATCTGGCTAATAATATGAGTTAGATTGATAATAATAAGAGTAATAAGTACAGTAATTGTCGTTCTATCGATCATATAAGCATAATATGGCTAATAATATGAGTTAGATTCATAATAATAAGAGGAGTGAGTATAGTAATTGTCGTCCTATCGATCATATAAGCATAATATGGCTAATAATATGAGTTAGATTGATAATAATAAGAGTAATGAGTATAGTAATTGTAGTTCTATCGATTATATCTGCATAATATGGTTAATAATATGAGTTAGATTGATAATAATAAGCGTAATATGTATAGTAAATGTAGTTCTATCGATCATATAAGCATAATATGGCTAATAATATGAGTTAGATTGATAATAATAAGAGTAATGAGTATAGTAATTGTAGTTCTATCGATTATATCTGCATAATATGGCTAATAATATGAGTTAGATTGATAATAATAAGAGTAATAAGTATAGTAATTGTCGTCCTATCGATCATATCTGCATAATATGGTTAATAATATGAGTTGGATTGATAATAGTGAGTGTAATAAGTATAGTAATTGTAGTTCTATTGCTCATATAAGCATAATATGGTTAATACTATGAGTTAAATTGATAATAATAAGAGTAATGGGTATAGTAATTGTCGTTCTATCGGTCATATATGCATAATATGGCTAATAATATGAGTTAGATTGATAAAAATAAGAGAAATGAGTATAGTGATTGTCGTTCTATCGATCATATAAGCATAATATGGCTAATAATTTGAGATAGATGGATAATAATAAGAGTAATATGTATAGTAATTGTCGTCCTATCGATCATATCTGCATAATTTGGTTAATAATATGTGTTAGATTGATAATAATAGGAGTAATAAGTATAGTAATTGTCGTTCTATCGATCATATAAGCATAATATGGCTAATAATATGAGTTAGATTGATAATAATAAGAGGAGTGAGTATAGTAATTGTCGTCCTATCGATCATATAAGCATAATATGGCTAATAATATGAGTTAGATTGATAATAATAAGAGTAATGAGTATAGTAATTGTAGTTCTATCGACTATATCTGCATAATATGGTTAATAATATGAGTTAGATTGATAATAATAAGCGTAATAAGTATAGTAAATGTAGTTCTATCGATCATATAAGCATAATATGGCTAATAATATGAGTTACATTGATAATAATAGGAGTAATAAGTATAGTAATTGTCGTTCTATCGATCATATAAGCATAATATGGCTAATAATATGAGTTAGATTGATAATAATAAGAGGAGTGAGTATAGTAATTGTCGTCCTATCGATCATATAAGCATAATATGGCTAATAATATGAGTTAGATTGATAATTATAAGAGTAATAAGTATAGTAATTGTCGTTCTATTGATCATATAAGCATAATATGGCTAATAATATGAGTTAGATTGATAATAATAAGAGTAATGAGTATAGTAATTGTCGTTCTATCGGTCATATATGCATAATATGGCTAATAATATGAGTTAGATTGATAATAATAAGAGAAATGGGTATAGTAATTGTCGTTCTATTGATCATATAAGCATAATATGGCTAATAATATGAGTTAGACTGATAATAGTGAGTGTAATCAGTATAGTAATTGTCGTTCTCTCGATCATATAACCATAATATGGCTAATAATATGAGATAGATGGATAATAATAAGAGTAATAAGTATAGTAATTGTCGTCCTATCGATCATATCTGCATAATTTGGTTAATAGTATGAGTTAGATTGATAATAGTGAGTGTAATAAATATAGTAATTGTAGTTCTATTGCTCATATAAGCATAATATGGCTAATAATATGACTTAGATTGATAATAATAAGAGTAGTGAGTATAGTAATTGTCGTTCTATCGATCATATAAGCATAATATGGCCAATAATATGAGTTAGATTGATAATAATAAGAGTAATAAGAATAGTAATTGTCGTTCTGTTGATCATATCTGCATAATATGGTTAATAATATGACTTAGATTGATAATAGTGAGTGTAATCAGTATAGTAATTGTCGTTCTATCGATCATATCTGCATAATGTGGTTAATAATATGAGTTAGATTGATAATATTGAGTGTAATAAGTATAGTAATTGTCGTTCTGTCGATCATATAAGCATAATATTGCTAATAATATGAGTTAGATTGATAAAAATAAGAGAAATGAGTATAGTAATTGTCGTTCTATCGATCATATAAGCATAATATGGCTAATAATTTGAGATAGATGGATAATAATAACAGTAATAAGTATAGTAATTGTCGTCCTATCGATCATATCTGCATAATTTGGTTAATAATATGTGTTAGATTGATAATAGTGAGCGTAATAAATATAGTAATTGTAGTTCTATTGCTCATATAAGCATAATATGGCTAATAATATGAGTTAGAATGATAATAATAGGAGTAATAAGTATAGTAATTGTCGTTCTGTCGATCATATACGCATAATATGGCTAATAATATGAGTTAGATTGATAATAATAAGAGGAGTGAGTATAGTAATTGTCGTCCTATCGATCATATAAGCATAATATGGCTAATAATATGAGCTAGATTGATAATAATAAGAGTAATAAGTATAGTAATTGTCGTTCTATCGATCATATAAGCATAATATGGCTAATAATATGAGTTAGATTGATAATAATAAGAGGAGTGAGTATAGTAATTGTCGTCCTATCGATCATATAAGCATAATATGGCTAATAATATGAGTTAGATTGATAATAATAAGAGTAATGAGTATAGTAATTGTCGTTCTATCGATCATATCTGCATAATATGGTTAATAATATGAGTTGGATTGATAATAGTGAGTGTAATAAGTATAGTAATTGTAGTTCTATTGCTCATATAAGCATAATGTGGCTAATAATATGAGTTAGATTGATAATAATAAGAGTAATAAGTATAGTAATTGTAGTTCTATCGATCATATAAGCATAATATGGCTAATAATTTGAGATAGATGGATAATAATAAGAGGAGTGAGTATAGTAATTGTCGTTCTATCGATCATATAAGCATAATATGGCTAATAATATGAGTTAGATTGATAATAATAAGAGGAGTGAGTATAGTAATTGTCGTTCTATCGATCATATAAGCATAATATGGCTAATAAGATGAGTTAGATTGATAATAATAAGAGCAATGAGTATAGTAATTGTAGTTCTATCGATTATATCTGCATAATATGGTTAATAGTATGAGTTAGATTGATAATAATAAGCGTAATAAGTATAGTAAATGTAGTTCTATCGATCATATAAGCATAATATGGCTAATAATATGACTTAGATTGATAATAATAAGAGTAGTGAGTACAGTAATTGTCGTTCTATCGATTATATAAGCATAATATGGCTAATAATGTGAGTTAGATTGATAATAATAAGAGTAATAAGTATAGTAATTGTCGTCCTATCGATCATATCTGCATAATATGGTTAATAATATGAGTTGGATTGATAATAGTGAGTGGAATAAGTATAGTAATTGTAGTTCTATTGCTCATATAAGCATAATATGGCTAATAATATGAGTTAGATAGATAATAATATGAGTAATAAGTATAGTAATTGTAGTTCTATTGCTCATATAAGCATAATATGGTTAATACTATGAGTTAAATTGATAATAATAAGAGTAATGAGTATAGTAATTGTCGTTCTATCGGTCATATATGCATAATATGGCTAATAATATGAGTTGGATTGACAAAAATAAGAGAAATGAGTATAGTAATTGTCGTTCTATCGATCATATAAGCATAATATGGCTAATAATTTGAGATAGATGGATAATAATAAGAGTAATAAGTACAGTAATTGTCGTCCTATCGATCATATCTGCATAATATGGTTAATAGTATGAGTTAGATTGATAATAGTGAGTGTAATAAGTATAGTAATTGTAGTTCTATTGCTCATATAAGCTTAATATGGTTAATAATATGCGTTAGATTGATAATAATAAGAGTAATGAATATAGTAATTGCCGTTCTATCAATCATATAAGCATAATATGGCTAATAATATGAGTTAGATTGATAATAATAGGAGTAATAAGTATAGTAATTGTCGTTCTATCGATCATATAAGCATAATATGGCTAATAATATGAGTTAGATTGATAATAATAGGAGTAATAAGTATAGTAATTGTAGTTCTATCGATCATATAAGCATAATATGGCTAATAATTTGAGATAGATGGATAATAATAAGAGGAGTGAGTATAGTAATTGTCGTTCTATCGATCATATAAGCATAATATGGCTAATAATATGAGTTAGATTGATAATAATAAGAGGAGTGAGTATAGTAATTGTCGTCCTATCGATCATATAAGCATAATATGGCTAATAATATGAGTTAGATTGATAATAATAAGAGTAATGAGTATAGTAATTGTAGTTCTATCGATTATATCTGCATAATATGGTTAATAATATGAGTTAGATTGATAATAATAAGCGTAATAAGTATAGTAAATGTAGTTCTATCGATCATATAAGCATAATATGGCTAATAATATGACTTAGATTGATAATAATAAGAGTAGTGAGTATAGTAATTGTCGTTCTATCGATCATAGAAGCATAATATGGCTAATAACATGAGTTAGATTGATAATAATAAGAGTAATGAGTATAGTAATTGTCGTTCTATCGATCATATCTGCATAATATGGTTAATAATATGAGTTGGATTGATAATAGTGAGTGTAATAAGTATAGTAATTGTAGTTCTATTGCTCATATAAGCATAATGTGGCTAATAATATGAGTTAGATTGATAATAATAAGAGTAATAAGTATAGTAATTGTAGTTCTATCGATCATATAAGCATAATATGGCTAATAATTTGAGATAGATGGATAATAATAAGAGGAGTGAGTATAGTAATTGTCGTTCTATCGATCATATAAGCATAATATGGCTAATAATATGAGTTAGATTGATAATAATAAGAGGAGTGAGTATAGTAATTGTCGTTCTATCGATCATATAAGCATAATATGGCTAATAATATGAGTTAGATTGATAATAATAAGAGCAATGAGTATAGTAATTGTAGTTCTATCGATTATATGTGCATAATATGGTTAATAGTATGAGTTAGATTGATAATAATAAGCGTAATAAGTATAGTAAATGTAGTTCTATCGATCATATAAGCATAATATGGCTAATAATATGACTTAGATTGATAATAATAAGAGTAGTGAGTACAGTAATTGTCGTTCTATCGATTATATAAGCATAATATGGCTAATAATGTGAGTTAGATTGATAATAATAAGAGTAATAAGTATAGTAATTGTCGTCCTATCGATCATATCTGCATAATATGGTTAATAATATGAGTTGGATTGATAATAGTGAGTGGAATAAGTATAGTAATTGTAGTTCTATTGCTCATATAAGCATAATATGGCTAATAATATGAGTTAGATAGATAATAATAAGAGTAATAAGTATAGTAATTGTAGTTCTATTGCTCATATAAGCATAATATGGTTAATACTATGAGTTAAATTGATAATAATAAGAGTAATGAGTATAGTAATTGTCGTTCTATCGGTCATATATGCATAATATGGCTAATAATATGAGTTAGATTGACAAAAATAAGAGAAATGAGTATAGTAATTGTCGTTCTATCGAACATATAAGCATAATATGGCTAATAATTTGAGATAGATGGATAATAATAAGAGTAATAAGTACAGTAATTGTCGTCCTATCGATCATATCTGCATAATATGGTTAA